>NW_020536293.1:0-18684 GCF_003426905.1 Ctenocephalides felis | reverse complement strand
TAGTGATTCATTTTCCGATTAAAACTCAAAATCGTCAAAAATCGAGTTACGAGGTTGCGTCAGAAAAGCATCGATATGTCTAATGATCATTTTCACCGCCAAATGCCATTTTCTTCACTTTTTTCACATTCCTCAAAATTTAATCAGTTGCTCATTTTGTCAATATAAGTAAAATGTTTTTTTAAATTATTGAAATCGTTTTCTTATCGCTCCATTCTCTTCAAAACTGAATCACTATTTTTGGCACTTTTTGCCTCGTATCTTCGAAACGGCTTTGCCAAAAATTAAACAGCACTTCTCCTTATTTATATGAATCGAATGTTTTTTGAATCATTCAAATTAGATGAAACGTTAATAATTAAGTATACATGAATCAATGATGACAATCCAAATTCATAATTTTTAATAACTGTGTCAATATCTAATGGCAACATGTGAGATAGAAGATGAAGTGTCTCCGCCAATTTTATATCATTATATGCTACAGTATGTCATTACTAAAAGACGAATGAATCTGTATAAGATATTTTGATCCAAAATGTCGATAAAAAACGTTAATTCTAATTGCAATCTAGATGTAAGAAACCTAAGCCGAACAACAGCCCTTATACGATAGAATATACATTACATATTTTTATAAAATAACCCACTTTGAATCGTCGAATTATTAATTTACTTACTTTATTTTACTTGCTCCAAAAATATATAAATATTTCTGGAACATGGCTATTGATATTTGGAAACATTCCACTCGCAGTTTACATTTTTAATTGTTTTATCGCTAAAAATAAGCAGTATTTTTTTAGAACAAAAATTGATTTAAATTTAAAAAACGACAATTCAAATTGGATAGTTTTGAGATAATATGTAGAATTATATTCCACTACTGTCCGGCTGTTGTTCGTGTTTTGTACCTTATATCAAGATTGCAATTGGAATTAACGTTTTTTATTGACATTTTAGATTAAACCATCTTATACAGATTTATTCATTTGGTAATAGCATATTGAATCATATAATGATACAAAAATGTATGAGGTTAACGACAGTTCATCTTCCATCTCATATATTGACACTGGATATCGGCACATTTATTCAATATTATGATGAAAATTTATTAAATATTGTGATTTTGGATTGTCATTATACGCCCTGAATTCATATATAATTAAATATTTCGTTTATTCGCTTCAAAAACAGTCGTATATGTGACCCTCCTACACTAGGAAAATGACATAGCTGGCGGTGTTTGCTCAAGAACTAAGGTAATTAGGGGCTGACACTATAGTTTTTATACTTCAAAAATTCATTAAACTTATACTATTTAAACAGAAACCAACAAACTCTTATTTTTTCACTTATATTACACATTTGATGACGTTTGAAAGCTGCATATTATGAAGAATATGAATTTTTCAACTTTTCAAACGGCAATATCTCAGAAACGGCGATACTAACAAAAAAATTAAATAATAGCAATTTAATAGAGAATTTTATAATAAATAAACTTATCTAACATAATTTTTTAAAAAAAATATGGTTTCGGCGGAAAATGGGAAAAACTAGATTTTTGCACCTTTGACCTTGAATAAAAAAATCGCAGATGTCGGATCGATGGGGACTTTTGACATTTCATTTGTAATGGTCTATTTAACATCTGTACCAAATTTCAGCTCTATGCGAATTGTTCCTAACTGACGGCTTTTTAGCTTTAATTTCACTGGGGTATTAGTTTGTGCGACGTTTGCGATCATAGTTTTAATAAATAGGTTTAATTTTAATAATTCATCAAAGTTTGAAAAAATTTGATACCAGCTTCTCTCTAGGTCGATTATTCCACATTTAAATGTCTAAATATTTCCTTTTTATTACTAGAAATAGTCTAACAAGTTGCAAGTTACATTTGGTAGACTTGGCAGGATCTGAAAGAGCAAATAAAACAAAAGCAACTGGTAATCGCTTCCGAGAAAGTGTAAAAATTAATAAAGGATTGTTAGCTCTGGGTAATGTCATATCAAGATTGGGCGAGGGCTGTACGGGTTTCATAGGTTATCGTGACAGCAAATTAACAAGACTACTTCAAGGTAAACTAAAACTTTAACTAGTGGGGCGCATGGCATCGTGCCTTAAGGCAATTTGCTGGAACTTCCCGTACCAAAATTTTTTTTTTTTTTTGAAAAGATTAACATTTTTGAAAAAAATTTACTCTGAAAAAAATAGATTTTTGAGGAACTATATGAATTTTTGACAAAACTTACTTTTTGTTGAAAAATTTATTTTGAAATATTTTGGAAATTCTGAACTTTTTTCCAAAGCAATCGTACTGCTTTAATGCATAGAGACTAAATATCAAAGCGCGTAAGCGCCGCGTCGCTGTCTAACGCATAAGCATTGTACGGAACCCATAGGAGTGTTAACAAAATGTATACTTATTGTTAAAATCTCTATAAAATATCTCATAATTTGATATGCATATGTCTAATGTCTAATGATTATTGTTGACCGCCAAATGTTATTTTTTTTTAAATTTTTTTTACTAGATCTCCGAAACCGCTAGACCTATTATCATGAAAATTTGATCAAATCTTCATCTTGATAATGCAAGTAAAATGTTTTTGAATTATACAAATCGGACGCTCCGTTCTCTTAAAAACTGAGTTACCGTTTTTGGCACTTTTTGCCCCGTATCTTCGGAACGGCTAGGCCTGTCTTCGCTAAAGACTAATCAGCACGTCTTCTTATCAATACAAATCGAATATTTTTTGAATTAGTTAAATCGCTTCATCTGTGTAACTGAAATCGTCGACAAAAATTTGTATCCGAACACACACACATACACGCACACACACACACGCACATACACACACACATACATCAATTTTTTCTAAGGCATGCCAAAATGTTCAGAAGGTTTTAAAACGTAAAGATATAAAAAAAAACGATTTTTTTGCGATTACTATAACTTGCTCTACGAGAAGTTAATTATAAATAAATCAATTTATCATCTCCATAACATTAACAATCGTCATTTCATTTCGAATTAAATTTCAAAAAAAAATAGTTGCCAAATTTACACAAAATTGGAAAAGTGCTCCCGCATAGTCACAGTCTAAACGCATTTGCAAATAAATCTGTGCGACATTTTCACTTATACTATGCTTAGCTTGGCGGCATTTTCACATTTTTCAATAATTTTCACAAAATTGTAAAAGTGCTCCAGTACATAAACAGTCTAAACGCACTTGCGTAAACATTTCTACCAGAGTGGCGCTTAGACTGTGCTTAGCCTGGGTGATTTTTTGAATTTTTAATCCAAAATTACAAAAAAAATTTTTGAAAAAAAAATTAGAAACAAAAAATTTTTTTTCCAAAATCAATTATATTGTTGAAAGAAGCAGAAAGTTCTTTGAATCATTTAAATCGGACGCTTAGTTCTCTCAAAAACAGCCATTTTTTTAACATTTAGCTCTGTATCTCCGAAACCTCTGGCCCCACCTTTGCCAAAAACTAATCAGCACATCTCCCTATCAATAGGAATCGAATGTTTTTTAAACCATTCAAATCGGTTGATCAGTTCTCTCAAAAACTCGCTTTCTATTTTTTGCACTCTTTGCTCCATATCTCCGTAACGGCTGGACCTGCCTTTGCCAAAAACTAATCAGCACATCTCCCTATCAACAGAAATCGAATGTTTTTTAAACCATTCAAATCGGTTGATCAGTGCGCCCGAAAACGTGGACGAAAAAAACGCGGACATACAAAACACACACACACACACACACACACACACACACATCCATTTTTTCTGAAGTATGCCAAAATGTTCAGAAACCTTCAAAACGTCGAGAAATGTAAAAATTTTTGATTTCGATTTTTGGACGATTACTATAACTTACCCTACGGGAAGTTAATTATTACATATCTATATATATATATATATATATATATATATATATATATATAATATAATTTAGTGCTATGGTTAAGGTAAGCTAATCTTCTTATAACAAATAGCAAGCATATTCATTAAAATATATTATTAACTTCCCGAAGGAGAAGTTTATGTTTTCATCAAAAAATCCGATTCGCTAATTTTATGTTTTCTCGACGTTTCAAGCCATTCTGAATCGAATGAGACCAAATTTGGAAAAAGTATGTGTGTGTGTGTGTGTGTATGTGAACAGATTTTTTGCCGTAAATCGACGTTTTCTCAAAAATGACTGGACCGATTTTAAAAATTTAAAAGCCATTCGATGTATCTCGATGAGGACTATCGTCTCTGAGTTTTGTGCGGCGATCGGCCGGGCCGTTTCGTTGTAAATTGCAGAAAAGTGAAAAATTTTTCGCCCACGTTTTAGCCCGCAATTCTAAATCGATTCTGAAAATTCAAAAACCATTCGATAGATATTGGTTGGGAATCGTGCTGATTAGTTTTTGGTAAAGATCGGCCGAGCCGTTTTCTTGTAATAACGTTTAAAAAAAAAAAATCGACGATTTTTATGATTTTTTTTTTGACAGTAGATACCATAGTTTTCCAGGTCATACTAAAATATTACGGCCCTACGACAACTCGTTTAGCTTTAAAAATTCGTCAAGTTTGCAAAAATTGGTATAGTTTTTTGACATTTGTCAAAATTAGACTTTTGATCGACGTTTTCTCAAAAGCGCCTGAACCGATTTCAGAAATTTAAAAGCCATTTGATGTATTTCGGTGAGGACTATCGTTTGTCAGTTTTGTGCGACGATCTGCCAAGCCGTTTCTTTGCAATTTAAAAAAAAGTGTTAAACTTTTCGTCCATATTTAAGCTCGTCCTACCGAACCGATTTTAAAAAATCAAAAACTGTTCGAAAGATATTAGTTGGGAATGGTACTGATTAATTTTAGGTGAAAATCTACCGAGCCGTTTTCTTGTAATTAACTGTTGAAAAAAAGTGTTAAATTTTCGTCCTCATTTAAGCTCATCCTACCGAACCGATTTTAAAAAATCAAAAACTGTTCGAAAAATATTAGTTGTGAATGGTACTGATTAATTTAAGGTGAAAATCTACCGAGCCGTTTTCTTGTAATTAACTGTTGAAAAAAGGTGTTAAATTTTCGTCCACATTTAAGCTCATCCTACCGAACCGATTTTAAAAAAATGGGAATGGTACTGATTAATTTTAGGTGAAAATCTACTGAGCCTAATGAACTGTTGAAAAAAAAATTTAAGCCGATTTTCATGGAACTTTTTTTTGGTCTTAATCATGGTCTTATAGAACTTACTGTAATATTACGGCATTACGACAAGTAGTTTAATTTTAAAAATTCGTCAAACTTTACTAAAATTATTATCGTTTTTTAAAGTAGGATTGATGAAGTATATTATTTACTATATTATTTTCTTCATAAATAAAATAGAATATCTCATATAAGATCTACACCTGCTCAAACGATTTTTGAAAAAATTTCAGATGGCTGATTCTGCTGTTAGTGTACAGGTGGCTTTAAGGATAAGGCCTTTAGTCAAATCCGAAATTTCTAAAGGATATGTTAAATGCCTCGAAACAGTGCCAAAAACCTCAAGTTTTAATAAAAAATCTTTCTTTTACTTACAACCATGTATTTCCACCAGAAGTTTCGCAAGCTGAATTTTATGACACTGCTGTTAAGGGTTTAGTTGATGGATTGTTTAAGGGTAATTTATTTCTACTAGAATTTAATTTTGACATAACATAACTTTGGTGTAGGTGAATTTATCTCTCATCTATAATCCCAAATTCTATTTTTATCTTCAGTATCTTTACTTTATTATTTATTATTTTGTTCAATCTAAAAATATATTTTAGGCTACAATGTGACAATATTAGCTTATGGTCAGACTGGCTCCGGAAAAACTCATTCCATGGGCATGGCTTATTCAGTTGGACCAGTCGAGGAGATGGGTGTTATACCAAGAGCAGTAAAAGACATTTTTCAAAAAATTTCAACTCTGACGGAGCAATATAATTTTCAATTACAAGTTAGATCAATATAAACTACTTTCCAAATATTAAAGCAATAAATTTAAAGTGTATTGTTAAGGAGCATATGAGGTTTAAATGAGAATTAAAATTTAAAAGCCATAACCTTTTTACACTGTAATTAGAGTTTATTTGAATACCCATAAATGGTCAGAAATTAAACATGTCAGATTTTCAAAATCTTTGCATTGTGTTTGTACTTCTATATGTTTGGTTGAATATAATTGTTCTGCACTCCTTAGGAGTATATGGATTGCTATTTAATATAATTTGCTTTTAGAAATCATAATAGTTTATGAAATTGTAAACATAATAATAACAGTAAGTCATTTCTTCAGTAAAGTATTTTCTCATGTTCTACAGGTATCATTTATGGAATTATATCAAGAACAATTATTTGATCTTTTATCAAAATCAAATAGAGATCAAAGTATAGTTGATATCAGAGAAGATCAACAAAAAAGAATTGTAATTCCTGGATTAGCCGAAATTGAAGTACGTAATGCAAAAGATACATTAGATTGTTTAGTTAGAGGATATCGTCGCAGAGCTGTAGGTGCAACTGCAATGAACAGTCAATCCAGTAGAAGTCATGCAATATTCACTATCCATATACAACAGCGAAAAATCAGCGATAAGTAAGTAATAGTCAGTAAAAGAAAAAAGCTTTACGTATTATTTTTTTGTTATTTAAAACTGGATCTAGTAATGATGAATGAAAATAATGGTTTTTGAATTGAAAATTATTTTAGTTCACCATGGTTGTCGCTTCGAAACCATACATACAAAGCATTTGTGCGAAAATTATGCGTGTGTAATGTTAGCGTTTTTTTGGATCTTCTGTTGACGTTTTCACAAAAACGATTGAACTGATTTCATAACTTCAAATGCCATTGTATGTAATTTGGTAAGGACTAGCATTGATTATAGCCCAGTCAAATTAAGTTTTCAGTTAGGAACAATTCGCATAGAGCTGAAATTTGGTACAGATGTTAAATAGGCCATTACAAATGAAATGTCAAAAGTCCCCAACGATCCGACATCTGCGATTTTTTTTATTCAAGGTCAAAGGTGCAAAAATCTAGTTTTTCCCATTTTCCGCCGAAACCATAATTTTTTTTATGTTAGATAAGTTTATTTATTATAAAATTCTCTATGAAATTGTTATTATTAATTTTTTTGTTAGTATCACCGTTTCTGAGATATTGCCGTTTGAAAAGTTGAAAAATTCATATTTTTTATAATATGCAGCTTTTAAACGTCATCAAATGTGTAATATAAGTAAAAAATAAGAGTTAATTGGTTTCTGTTTAAATAGTATAAGTTTAATGAAATTTTTGAAGTATAAAACTATAGTGTTATCCCCTAATTACCTTAGCTCTTGAGCAACACCCGCCAGCTATGTCATTTTCCTAGTGTGGGAGGGTCACATATACGACTGTTTTTGAAGCGAATAAACCACCTATTGGTGTACGGCAATTAAGACAAATTGCTGGAACTTCCCGTACCAAAAATTCAATTTTTCAAAAAAGATTGATTTTTGTGAATATTAAATTTTTGAGTAAATTGACTTATTTGAATTATATTTAGAAATAATTTGGAATTTTTTAACTTTTTTAACTTTTTTTTCAATGCAATATCGCTCCATACTTATTATTAAAATCTCTATAAAATATCTAATAATGTGATGCGCATATCGATGCTTTTCTGACGCAACCTCGTATCTCAGAAACTACTACTTTTCAGGAGAGACAAAAAACGTTTTATAACGAATTTTTGAACTGCTGTTAACAATTTTTTTATAAATTTTAAAAATATTCAATCTTGTAACAATTATTTGAGACAAGTATGATATTACAAACAATTAATCATTATTTTTTCTTCAATTCTTTGAGATACGTGTTTGTCGCACGGAAAAAAATGTAACATACGTGGTTGCGGCATGCTGTTTTAAATAAGAGTACATGAATAACTTTTTTCAATTGTTTTATTTTGAGAATCGATCAACTTTTTAAATAATTCTTAATAAAAAAACAAACATTTTTAAACTTGTGGTATATGTTAGTTTATAATTACGACAATATAGTATCTGGCCATAGTTTAGGTATTTCAATACCTAGGATATTTAGCTCTTTCATGGATTTATAATTTACTACTTTGTGATTATCATTTTTATTGTTACTTTTATTCTTTTTAACTTCCCGAAGGAGAAGTTTATGTTTTCATCAAAAAACCCGATTCGCTAATTTTATGTTTTCTCGACGTTTCAAGCCATTCTGAATCGAATGAGACCAAATTTGGAAAAAGTATGTGTGTGTGTGTGTGTGTGTATGTGAACAGATTTTTTGCCGTAAATCGACGTTTTCTCGAAAACGGCTGGACCGATTTCAAAAATTTAAAAGCCATTCGATGTATCTCAACGAGAACTATTGTTTGTCAGTTTTGTGCGACGATCGGCCAAGCCGTTTCTTCATAAATGGCAGAAAAGTGAAAAATTTTTCGTCTACGTTTTAGCCCGCAATTCTGAATCGATTTTGAAAATTCAAAAACCGTTCGAAAGATTTGGTTGGGAATCGTGCTGATTAGTTTTTGGTAGAGATCGGCCGGGCCGTTTTCTTGTAATAAAGTTTTTAAAAAAAAATTTCGACGATTTTTATGATTATTTTTTTGACGATAGATACCATAGTCTTCTAGATCATACTAAAATATTACGGCCCTACGACAACTGGTTCAGCTTTAAAAATTCGTCAAAGTTTGCAAAAATCAGTATGGTCTTTTTGGCATTTGTCAAAATTAGACTTTTGATCGACGTTTTCTCAAAAACGTCTGAACCGATTTTAGAAATTTAAAAGCCATTTGATGTATTTCGGTGAGGACTATCGTTTGTCAGTTTTGTGCAACGATCTGCCAAGCCGTTTCTTTGTAATTTGAAAAAAACTTTTCATCCACATTTAAGCTCATCCTACCGAACGATTTTAAAAAATCAAAAACTGTTCGAAAGATATTAGTTGGGAATGGTACTGATTAATTTTAGGTGAAAATCTACCGAGCCGTTTTCTTGTAATTAACTGTTGAAAAAAAAATTTAAGCCGATTTTCATGGAATTTTTTTTGGCGATATACATCATGGTCTTATAGAACTTACTGTAATATTACGGCCTAACGACAAGTAGTTTAATTTTAAAAATTCGTCAAAGTTTGCTAAAATTATTATCGTTTTTTTTTAAAGTAGGATTAATGAAGTATATTATTTACACATTTTTTTTTGATTAAGTCGATTATTTACACATTTCGGGAAGTTCATGTAACTTGCCTCAAGGCTAAATACCAAACCAACTAGTTAAATTTAAAATATGAAATTTGAATTTATAGTTTTCCAAATGTTAATTAATCACAATTAGGAATGAAATTTCTAATATATATATCATGTTGCAGTACCTATAGAAAATTATATTTTTTCAATATAAATATTCGGCATAATTTACAAAAATATATATTTTAATTTTACAATCATTTAAAAATAATATATCAGAAATCTTGTATTTAAAACTGACCTGCTCATTTGAATCAAAACTATTATATTCTGATTTTTTATTTTTCAAAGAAATGATATAAAATCTTTTTGTACCTTCATATTTTTTCAATAAAGTAGGATTGCAAGAATAAATATTTAATATTTTTTAATATTTAATTTATATACATATTTCACTTTGAAATACCATTTCAATTTTACTATTAACTATTTTAATTTTATAGAGATGTCAAGAGATTCATGAATGATTATATAATATAATATTGAATCTTAATCTACATACAATAAATTTAATATTTTACATCAAATTTTTTTAACATTTATTTATGTGTTTGTGTTAATAGTCATACTAGTTTGTTATTATTTCTTTATTTAATTATTTTTTATCTGCGGATGACACATTATCTAACTCTAAAAAATACAAAATTTAATTTCATGTGAGACTTTATTATCAGTAAGAATTGATAATTGTTTAATTTTTGTAGCTTACTGTGATATTTGTTCTCAACATAATAAAAATATAACTAGTGGTGCATGGCATCGTGTCTTTAAGCAAATTGGTGGAACTTCCCGTTCCGTAATTAAATAGAATCGAGGAATAATAAATGATTTCAAATAGTATTCGTATTTGAATGACAAAATATAAGAATAAATTGGAGAACGACGTTTATATATGTATACATAAAAAGTAAATAAAAGTATAAAAGAACATATCTCATATTTATAAGAATTATATAAACTAATTTGCAAATTTAAATTTATTTACTTGAAGTATATAAGAGAGTTTTAGAATTTTAGCTAGCATTAAAATTAAAATCCGAATCATTTTTCATATTGTAATAAATTGAAATAATTGTAAATTAAAAAAAAAAATGGACAAAAAAAATTTCTGCTTTCCTAAACTAATCGATTCTTTATACTGCAAAATGTTTTTTGAATCATTCGAATCGGAAGCTTTGAAACGACTGGGCCTGTCTTTTCCAGAAACTAATCACCACGTCATCAATACAAATTGAATGTTTTTAAATAATTCAAATCGGAAGCTCTGTTTTCTCAATAGGAAACGATTGCTTTTTGAATGTTTAAAATCGGTTGATCCGTGCTCCCGAAAACGTGGGCAGAAAATTGTATCCACACACACACACACACAAACACATACATCCATTTCTTTAAGGTATGTCAATATATTCAAAAACCTCTGAAACGTTAAATATGTAAAAAGGTTTATTAACTATATGTAAATTACAATTTTAGGAAAATTACTATAACTTGCGGTAAGTAAATAATAAATGTATTTATTAACTATCGGTCATTAAGTTTTAATAACAATTAACTTAATTGAATAATAATTTTTATTAGAAAGATTGAACTAAACAACATTGCTGACAGCGAAACTTGTTTATATACGCCACCATGTATTTGAATCGCTAAGACAAGCAGAAAGTTCTTTGAATCAATTGAATCAGACGCTTAGTTCTCTCAAAAACTGCAATTTTTTGTACTTTTATCTCTGTATCTCCGAAATGGCTGGGCCTGCCTTTGCGAAAAACTAATAACCCCTTCTCCCAATCATTACTAATTGAATGTTTTTTAGATCATTCAAATCGGATGCTCCGTTCTCTCAAAAACTCGATTTCTATTTTCTGCACCCTTTGCTCCTTTTCTCCGTAACTGCTGGACCTGCCTTTGCCAAAAACTAATCAGCACATCTCTTTATCAATAGGAATCGAATGTTTTTTAAACCATTCAAATCGGTTGATCCGTACGCCCGAAAACGTGGGCGAAAATTTGTATCCATACATACACACACACACACACACACACACACACACATCCATTTTTTCTGAAGTATGCCAAAACGTTCAGAAACCTTCAAAACGTCGAGAAATGTAAAAATTTTCAATTCCGATTTTCGGCCCATTACAATAACTTACCCTACGGGAAGTTAATAAATAAATAAAAACTAGCTGTAAGTGGAATTCTGTCTTAAGGCAATTAGGGCATCGTGCCTTAAGGCAAATTGCTGGAACTTCCCGTACCAAAAATTATTATTTTTTTAAAAACGATTAACATTTTTGAAAAAAAATTACTTTGAAAAAATAAGATTTTTGAGAAACTATAAATTGGACAAAAAATTAGTTTTTTTTGAAAAAAAAAATTTAAAAAAAAAAATTTTTTTTTTGAAAAATTTTTTTTTTCTTTATTTTGACATATTGTGGAAGATCTGAACTTTTTTTTCAAAGCAATCGTACTGCTTTAACTACATAGGGACCAAATATAAAGCGCGTAAGCGCCGCGTCGCTGTCTAACGCATAAGAATTGGTACGGAACCCATAGGAATGTTAACAAAATGTATACTTATTGTTAAAATCTCTATAAAATATCTGATAATTTGATGTGCATATGTCTAATGATCATTTTTGACCGCCAAATGGCTCATTTTTTTTACTTTTTTCTCTATATCTCCAAAACCGCTGGACCTACCTTCATGAAAGTTGTATCGATTCTTCATCTTGTCAATACAAATAAAATGTTTTTTGAATTATTCAAATCGGACGCTCCGTTCTCTTAAAAACTGAGTTACCGTTTTCGGAACTATTTGCCCCGTATCTTCGGAACGGCTTGACCTGCCTTTGCCAAAAACTAATCAGCACGTCTCCTTATCAATACGGATCGAATGTTTTTTGAATTATTCAAATCGGTTGATCCGTGTTCCCGAAATCGTCGACGAAAATTTGTATCCGCACATACATACACACACATACATACATACATACACACACACACATACACACACACACACACATACATCCATTTTTTCTAAGGTATGCCAAAATATTCAGAAACCTCTGAAACGTAAAGATATATAAAAATTTTCATTTTCGATTTTTTTGCGATTACTATAACTTGCCCTACGGGAAGTTAATTATAAATTCACATAATCATAGATGTAATTGCAATTTTTTACTTCATTTTATTCATTTTATTATAAAAATCGCAATATATCCACAAAAATATTTTTAATTTTATAAAATAATATTCCAATCGTCGAATATATTTTTTCTCGTAAGCTCAGATATTTTGCACTTCACGACACTTCAGCGCACATACGCGTGTACCACGCAAAACACATGGCCATTTTTCGGAGAAATTTAACTCTCCAGCCTCTTTTTTCCTGGTTTTGACCTGACCTGTGCGCGACCCAGGCTTGGTGTTCAAGTTCAAAATTTCATACTCACACTCAGTGATTGTTAAACGGTTTGAGAATGTTCGCGCGCATAATGCATTTTGTTGTCATTTTTAATAATATTTTTAAACATAAGTACGGATATAAATACAGATAAACACAAATAGTTAGAGCGGTTTTCATTTATTTTTGATTTAGTTTTCTTTTTAGTCGCGGTTGTTAACAAACCCTGTAATTACCAAATTTGTCGATTTTAAAGACGAATGAGGCAAGATTACTTTTTATTTTTTACGCGCTAGAAATAAAATAGTTAGGATAATTTAATTAAATTAAGGTCTACCATAAATTTAAAAAAGTATGTTTCTTATTTGTGATTTTTGATTTATTAGTTCAGATTATTAAGTAGACCAAGATAGTTGTAAAAAATATTAAGTTTATCTTTACTTATATAAATTAAATAGTTAAGATTTGCTAAGTAAGTAACGGTTTACTACAAAGAAATTTATGTTTTTCTTTTTTCTGTTAGCTGATAAATTTGTTAACTTTTTTCAACTAGATTCATAGAATAAGAATTTTTACTTTTTATTTTATATAGAAAAATTTAATTTAAGTTGAAAATTATTTTATAATAAATTAATCAGTTTAAAAGTGTTTGAAAGTTATCCGAATAAGTCAAGTTTTTTGTCACTTTTGTTAGTCAAGTGTAGGATTAGCAATTTAACAAGTTTTAACAAATTGCTATTATCGCTAGTTTTATTTTTAAGTAATTTTACGGGGGAGAATTAGCATAAAGACTAGCGTGCCTATGTGTAAAAGTGTAAGAATTTTGAGAAACTCACGGGGTGAGATGTTTGGCGCGTACGAAACGCGTGCAGAGAGTCGAAGTTTTTTGAGCCAGGCAGACAGTGCCGAATCGGATTTGTTAGTTTAACAAGGACTTAGTTTTTTTTTCAAATAGTTGAAACATAGGCATGCTATTCATATCTGACCAGCTGGATTGTTGTATAATAAATAGGTATAGAGTAATCGGTTGGTAGTATTAGTATAGTTTTTTTCTCTTACTTCATATTTTATCGTCGTGTATTTTCGTGTTTTTTTAAGATGATGCAATAATGAATTAGTTTTAATAATTTTGATAATGTTTTTCTTTTCCTTTTTAAATATTTTCTTTCTTCTTATTATTACGCGTACTAATGTTGGCCTCAGTTCTGCCGGGTCACCATTGTCTGGTGCTCTATTCGCGGCTTTATCCAACCGATTCTAGTAATAGTAGGATTGGGATGTGATTTCTTTGCATAACGATTACAACGGCTATCGCGACCAGTCTAGTTATACATCGTATGCGGCACGGTAACGAAAGGACTAGCCAACCTTCGTTAATTAGAGCAGATTGCAGGCACAAAGTGTCTTTTAGAAGTCATATCTCTGCGGGCGCAGGAACACTGGTAAGGGTTTCACTCGGTCTTGCCAAGTACGGACCTGTACCCGACGGTTGGATAAATGCTCTAGTTGTGTGCGCCATACAGCTAGAACGGCCAGTGACACTCTTTCGCAGTTTTTTTTTTTTTTTTTTTTTGATCAAGTAGCTTTTTTTTCTTCACATTTGCCTAATTCTTATTAATTTTAATGTTTTATTATTCCATTATAAATTAGTTTTATATCATACGCGTAACTTCGTCATTTTTACTGTTTTTATCCCATTTATCATTATTGCATTATCCGTTTTGTTCGCCATTTTAATATATTCGAATAATGTTTTATTTTATATATGTATATATCGTTGTGTCGTTTTTTAGCCGTACGTCGCGAAAGGTTTGGTTTGGTTTACGGATAGATTTTATAGCCTATTTTACAAGGCAATGAGAGTATAGAGGGCAAATTTAAAAAGTTAATTATGTTATGGTGCCCGATTGTATATGTATCAAGTATAATAGTTTTATGTTAAGTATGAGAATGATTCGAGGTAAACTATTATTTTCGTCGTGTTTTTTTTTTTTTGTTTATTGACGTCACCGTAAAACAAACCAAACAAACGTTTGTAGTATAGTACCGCGTTTATACCGTCAGCGTTTTGTTTAATTTTTGTGACGCCCTTTTTATATGGACAAAATACGATTCGAATTTTATTAAAAATACTTTAATTCTGTCTCGTCAATAGTTATTGGCTTGTGTTTTTGACCGCCCAATCCTGTTTAAGGAGTCCGATATGGCAAATAAAATTAATGAAATAAATTAAGAAAGGAATATTCGAGAGAAACATGTATGGGTAGTAGAGATAGGGTGAAGTTGATTTTCAGAATCAAGAATAAGTATGTTTAGTTTATATAAAGGAATATATAAACTGATGGATCGTGTCGAAGCCTTAATCATCTTTTTTTAATTATTTATTTTCAATAGTATTTTTTTGTATATGAATATACCGTAGGCAACTCGGCCGTCGGTTGACGTAGCTTTAGTCCGAGCGGCCGGGACAAGCAGTAACGCTGTCTCATGAAACGACCGGACTCGCTTCATAAGTAGTTAG
This sequence comes from Ctenocephalides felis, assembly GCF_003426905.1. Classification (NCBI taxonomy): domain Eukaryota; kingdom Metazoa; phylum Arthropoda; class Insecta; order Siphonaptera; family Pulicidae; genus Ctenocephalides; species Ctenocephalides felis. The sequence goes on along the minus strand of NW_020536293.1, from coordinate 3,442 downwards.
ATTGATATGACACGATTCATTCTTGTAGAGTAAAAGATTTTTTCGGCGTAGAAGTATATGATTGAGAAAAAATCATTTACTTTTTTTTTAAATAAAATATTAATATTAGTTTAGGCTTAAGATTCCCCTCCCCCTCCCTTAGATAGGTTGTAGAATTAAGTTTTAGAATATGTTAGGATATTTAGTTGTCTTGGTGTAGGAAGGTTATATCGGGATTTTTGTTTGCGGAGAATAGGTTTGTTGCAACGAGATTATATAAATATAAGTCTGCAGGCTTATATCGAGAGCCATATCGGATGTACGTTTTTGTTATGTGTATATGAGAATATTACTGTTTGAAGCTGGGCCCAGTTGTCCACGAGCGAGGAGCATTGAGGTGTCCAAATCGATGGACGCGTACGGTTTCAATCGGGGAAACCGCCCTTAATCAAACCCGCAGCCATCGAATTATTATGAGTATTATATTGAGTGATTTTGGGAATATTTTAAGAAGGTAACTTGAGTGAGACTGGAATGGCGCCATAGGTCGCACGTCGCCATTTCCCCGCGAAGGGGGCAACCTTGAGGGCCCTTGTGCCGAGCTGGGGAACTCTGGGTGTGTCCCGCTTACACAGGTGATTGTAAGTGCCATTTGTTTTTGGGTGGGCATAAGCGGTCGGTCTAGTGTTATTATGGTTGGGGCGCTGCGGGGGGAGCAAGAAGGATAACTAGATCTTAGCCCCCATCTGTGGTCTTGTGTTTGGGGAGCAATCACACCAGTAGAGACTGAATTACTGTAAATGTCGCGCTCGTTAATCATTTAGTGATTTAAGTCATCGAGTTTAGTTTAAAGCAGAGGTAAATAAATTTTTCATCGTTTATCGTCACTTTAGTTATTTTTCTTTTATGTTTTTACACGCGTTACTTTATATTGTCCATATCATCGGGCTCATCGATTCTGGCGAACTATTTTAGATTTCGGGTTACGTTTATTTCATAATAACTAATACTACAACCAAGATAATAGGGAACAGCACACACACACATAGGTTAGGTTTGTTTTCAAGATAGCGTGTTCCGAAAAAAACTGTACAAGAAAACGTTCTCTTTTTGGTAACATTTACTGGTAATCGCTTCCGAGAAAGTGTAAAAATTAATAAAGGATTGTTAGCTCTGGGTAATGTCATATCAAGATTGGGCGAGGGCTGTACGGGTTTCATAGGTTATCGTGACAGCAAATTAACAAGACTACTTCAAGGTAAACTAAAACTTTAATTATTACATATCTATATATATATATATATATATATATATATATATATATATAATTTAGTGCTATGGTTAAGGTAAGCTAATCTTCTTATAACAAATAGCAAGCATATTCATTAAAATTTATTATTAACTTCCCGAAGGAGAAGTTTATGTTTTCATCAAAAAATCCGATTCGCTAATTTTATGTTTTCTCGACGTTTCAAGCCATTCTGAATCGAATGAGACCAAATTTGGAAAAAGTATGTGTGTGTGTGTGTGTGTATGTAAACAGATTTTTTGCCGTTAGTCGACGTTTTCTCAAAAATGACTGGACCGATTTTAAAAATTTAAAAGCCATTCGATGTATCTCGATGAGGACTAACGTCTCTGATCGGCCGGGCCGTTTCGTTGTAAATTGCAGAAAAGTGAAAAATTTTTCGCCCACGTTTTAGCCCGCAATTCTAAATCGATTCTGAAAATTCAAAAACCATTCGATAGATATTGGTTGGGAATCGTGCTGATTAGTTTTTGGTAAAGATCGGCCGAGCCGTTTTCTTGTAATAACGTTTTAAAAAAAAAATTCGACGATTTTTATGATTTTTTTTTTGACGGTAGATACCATAGTTTTCTAGGTCATACTAAAATATTACGGCCCTACGACAACTCGTTTAGCTTTAAAAATTCGTCAAAGTTTGCAAAAATTGGTATAGTTTTTTTGACATTTGTCAAAATTAGACTTTTGATCGACGTTTTCTCAAAAAGCGCCTGAACCGATTTTAGAAATTTAAAAGCCATTTGATGTATTTCGGTGAGGACTATCGTTTGTCAGTTTTGTGCGACGATCTGCCAAGCCGTTTCTTTGCAATTTAAAAAAAAGTGTTAAACTTTTCGTCCATATTTAAGCTCATCCTACCGAACCGATTTTAAAAAATCAAAAACTGTTCGAAAGATATTAGTTGGGAATGGTACTGATTAATTTTAGGTGAAAATCTACCGAGCCGTTTTCTTGTAATTAACTGTTGAAAAAAAGTGTTAAATTTTCGTCCTCATTTAAGCTCATCCTACCGAACGATTTTAAAAAATCAAAAACTGTTCGAAAAAATATTAGTTGTGAATGGTACTGATTAATTTAAGGTGAAAATCTACCGAGCCGTTTTCTTGTAATTAACTGTTGAAAAAAAGTGTTAAATTTTCGTCCACATTTAAGCTCATCCTACCGAATCGATTTTAAAAAAATGGGAATGGTACTGATTAATTTTAGGTGAAAATCTACTGAGCCTAATGAACTGTTGAAAAAAAAAATTAAGCCGATTTTCATGGAACTTTTTTTTGGTCTTAATCATGGTCTTATAGAACTTACTGTAATATTACGGCATTACGACAAGTAGTTTAATTTTAAAAATTCGTCAAACTTTACTAAAATTATTATCGTTTTTAAAGTAGGATTGATGAAGTATATATTTACTATATTATTTTCTTCATAAATAAAATAGAATATCTCATATAAGATATAACCTGCTCAAACGATTTTTGAAAAAATTTCAGATGGCTGATTCTGCTGTTAGTGTACAGGTGGCTTTAAGGATAAGGCCTTTAGTCAAATCCGAAATTTCTAAAGGATATGTTAAATGCCTCGAAACAGTGCCAAATAAACCTCAAGTTTTAATAAAAAATCTTTCTTTTACTTACAACCATGTATTTCCACCAGAAGTTTCGCAAGCTGAATTTTATGACACTGCTGTTAAGGGTTTAGTTGATGGATTGTTTAAGGGTAATTTATTTCTACTAGAATTTAATTTTGACATAACATAACTTTGGTGTAGGTGAATTTATCTCTCATCTATAATCCCAAATTCTATTTTATCTTCAGTATCTTTACTTTATTATTTTTATTTTGTTCAATCTAAAATATATTTTAGGCTACAAGTGACAATATTAGCTTATGGTCAGACTGGCTCCGGAAAAACTCATTCCATGGGCATGGCTTATTCAGTTGGACCAGTCGAGGAGATGGGTGTTATACCAAGAGCAGTAAAAGACATTTTTCAAAAAATTTCAACTCTGACGGAGCAATAATTTTCAATTACAAGTTAGATCAATATAAACTACTTTCCAAATATTAAAGCAATAAATTTAAAGTGTATTGTTAAGGAGCATATGAGGTTTAAATGAGAATTAAAATTTAAAAGCCATAACCTTTTACACTGTAATT
>NW_020536292.1:0-14375 GCF_003426905.1 Ctenocephalides felis | reverse complement strand
TGCTGTACAAAAAAATTATAATAAACACAAAAGTAAATAATTTACGTATGTATTGTCTGAAAAACGTTCTTGGATTATTTCTTCTTATCCTTGTCTGTTTCCACGAATTTCCCTGATTGGGAGTATATCTGAACTATATCAATCAACAAGTAAGTTAATGCAACTTTGGCTTTTATCCTATGGTGTTTGACGAACTTTCCACTTGTGTACGCCTTCTGCGTACTGGCATACAATACATGTAGACAGAGCGTGGCCATAGAAAAGCAGATAGTAACCCGTGGCGCGGCATCAGGCGGCTCGTATAGATAGAGCACCGCATCGCATTCAGCCCGCTGGCGGCAGTCTACTCTCGGTAGGGGTGGAAGATTATCGTCGAAGTAAACAGAATGTCGAAGTTTAGTTGGTAATTAAGTATTATTGGAAGCGGTAGATAGATCGATTTTTATTAAAATGCACACATATTTAACAGTAGATCAAGAAGATTTCTAAACGAATTTGGACCTTGAATCGTTTGTCTGTACTTGATGACAAAGTTTTATCTATTTTTGGTGCATACTATATTTTATTTATTTATTTATTTATTCATAAGCAAGCCGTAATCAATAATGATAGATATTATTTCAGGCTTTTGTCAAGCCTATTCATAGTTAATATTAAAAGGATAGAACTTTTATAATAATCATAGTAGCTGCACGAATTTCGCTTCTGAAAAAAAAGAGCTGAAAAGAAGCATTCGAACATTAAATACAATGTTCATCATTAAGTTCATCATATTAAAGTCTATTTGACCACCAGTCAAGTTCAAATTTCTTGCACAAGGTTTGAAAGTTATACTCATTTAAAACCGTAAAAATTTTAAATTAATAAAATGCAATTAAAAAAATATGGTTGTACAGGCGATCAAATGGTCAGTCTACATAGATAAAGGATAAGGATTAGGCAAGAAAATCGTTATTGAAATCAAATTGAGAAAATTCAGTGATGTCACAAAAAGCTAATTCTTTAAACAGTTTAACTAGGGAAGCATGAAATTTTTTTGCTGTCTAAGTTTTGGATATTGAGTGGAAGTTTATTCATAAGCTGAATACCTAGACCGTCGATCGTATTGAAAGAGCTGGCTAATTTATATGTGCGCGCCTTAATAAGTTTGTGTCTAGTGTTGTAATTTGAGGAGGACGAAGCCATATCAAAAAATTTCTAATTGTTTTTGATGAAAGATAATGCTACCAGCAGAAAAATGAATGAGACAGTTAGAATATTGTATTTTTTAAATATGGGTCTGCAGGAGACTTTACTGGGCAAGGAAAAAATTATTCGAATAGCTCTTTTCTGAAGAATACCGTATATTTTGGAGTAATTTCTTTGCGTTTCACGAAAATATTTTACATTGTCATGCGAGTGTTATTTTTCATTCTGGTAGATAATTTTCTACTCTTAATGATACAAATGGGCTTGCCCGTAGATGAGCGGTTAAGAGCGACGGGACTTGTTTCAGAGGTCCCGGGTTCGATACCAACATCGAGCAGCCTGTTGTCAGGCAACAGTGACAACGATTTTCACTTGGAAATATAGATAGCAATATGTTTCCGAGTGAAAATAGCCCTCACCCAGCATTGTTGCACCATTAAAAATATTCGCCCGATTACAGAAATTCTAATAATAATATATCAAACAGAGATGTGACAACTGATTGGGTTACATCTGTCAAACAGACTAGTATTAAGTCAAAATCAGCACAACAGCTTATAGAACTATGAGGTTTCTGATTGCTGTTCAAAATAATTAAAAAAAAATAATAATAACAATATATAAAAGTATTGCTCAGGAAATTTAAAATGCAAAACGCTCCTAGTTTATATGGAAACTGATATATGAAAGTATAATATTATAAGAATCTAATACACCTATCGAGTCACGTTTGAAAAATATTTTCTTCGATTTTATATACACTCTGAATCCCTTACCAATACTGACATATTCTACAGCAATCTTTAGTGACTGCGTAAGTCTCTTTTACTTTTTGCTTGAACTTACCATACAGCTTTTGATGTCGACACCGATATTTTCCCACTAACTTCCATCTCTAATTCCGCTGCTATTCGTACAAACCTGCTGTCAGGTTCTCTCTCCTATGCTTTTGTGTGCTCGGTTCCGTGCCACGGCTGGAGGATTCGCTCGCAATATTCGTTCTACCGGAATGAACGGCGTGGCGCGTCATCAGTACGAGAGGCGGCTAGATCGCTGTAGTACGAACGTTGAGTGGTGTAGCAGAATCAGGATGATTTGTTAAGCGAACCAGAGCTATGTATTGAATGCTCACATGAGAAGACTTGGGTCATTAAAGAATCAGATTTTTTGTATCATAAGGGTATAATTTGTATCAGAAACTTATGGGACTTAAGGATATAAAAATACTGCAAAACTCAGTACGGTTACTAATAAGCTAATTACTAGTGCATAAATGATAAAAGATTATACGTACTAGTTTTTTTATATGTGCAGAATAACTTTCAAACCTTAACTCGTGGTAACTCACGTGACTAGCTACACATTTACTATTCTAACAATGTTCTCAGAAAATGCAAGGAGTTAACTAAGGTAGTCACAAACCACAAACAGCTGATGGATTGTGTTGTTATTTGGAAGAAACATTAAGGATTCTTCTATTCTCGGATAAAAAACAAATTATATGATGAAGCTTTGTGACAGATCTATCGAGTATGTTACAGAGGCCCATTCTGCCGTATCTTATTGGTATAAAAAACTATGCGATATGAAAACACAGCAAACTTTCATATACTTACTAATGAGCTAATTACTAGTGCATAAATGATAAAAGATTATATGTACTAGTTTTTTTTATATGTGCAGAATAACTTTCAAACCTTAACTCGTGGTAACTCACGTAAGTAGCTACACATTTACTATTCTAACAACGTTCTCAGAAAATTCGAGGAGTTAACAAAGGTAGTCACAAACCACAAACAGCTGATGGATTGTCTTGTTATTTGGAAGATTCTTCTATTCTCGGATAAAAAATAAATGATATGGTGAAGCTATGTTACAGGTCTATCGAGTGTGTTACAGGGGCCGATTCTGCCGTAAAATAGACCAATGTTATGGCAAGGCTATATTATATACCAGTTTTCATACAAAATGGTACTAAATACTGTCGAAAGCCATGTTGTAGCTGTGCTGACTGCCATTTTAGATAGAAAACCTAATCTAGAAAACGCTCAAATGTCAAGAAAACGATGTTATAATAACTGTATCTTTGTTGTGCCGCATAGTAACAAATGAGTGAAGTTGCACTTTATGTATATAACGCCTGATCGAATAGCAAATACATGGAGTTTTGACAGTATTTAGTAGCATTTTGTATGAGAATGACATAGGTCTATTTTACCGCCGATTAGTTTGAGTTAGTAGTAACGAACTGTTCAAAGGCCATGTATTTGCCCTATGATTAGGCGTTTTACACATAAAACTTAACTTACAAAACCCACAAACGTCAACAACCCCACAATGAGTTTTGATAGTATTTAATAGCATTTTGTATGAGAATGACATTAGTATGAGTTAGTAGTAACGAACTGTGCAAAGGCCATGTATTTGTTTCACGATTAGGTGTTTTACACATTAAGCCCAACCTACAAAACCCACAAAATTGCCAATAATTTTATTATAAGTGCAAGTTTCTGATGACTCATTGATAACACATACGAAAAGCTAGGTTTTATGTAAAACTGATCGCATAGCAAATACAAAGCTTTTTAACAGTTTGTTACTACCAAATTATAAGAAGATAGACCCGATCACCATAAATTTGCTATTTTAATCCGAGAATTGGCCCTTAAAAGTTTCATGTTTTTTGTGATATGTAAAATTAGAGATGTCAACGTAATACAGAATGCATTAAAGTGCTATATATTAAAGACTTTATAAAAACAAGATTCACTCATTTTCATCACAAATTAGAAAATCAACCCAATTTACTTGTTGCTCCGCTGCTCCTTACACCAGAATTAAGGAGACTTAAAAAAAAATATGGCCTATTTATATTATATATAACTTGATCCACTAAATTGTGTCTAATAGTAATTACCCAATGGAATAACTATAATCTATAATTATATTTAATTAATGTAAATCAAAGAAACTAGTGGAATGTAATTAATGTCTTGCTTGTTATTAATAATTTAAAAAAATGTGGGCATGTTTGGATATTTTGAAAATTACATTTACTGATTAGCTCGTCGTCCAAATAATGATAATTAAACTTACTGAATTTTATAGTATTGCCTAGAACTTATTTTTTTATCATGAATCGTATCTCAGCCGATAATTTAATTCCGCCGTGTAATTTTCTGCGGCGTCTTTTCGTCTTTGCAACATTGCGGCTTCGGATAGCCGGAACGGAAATCGGCAAACCCTCCATGGAAGCTTTTGCGAATGCCATTCTCTCCGGTCTCGCAATAAAGCTCTGGTGTGCTTAGGGAAGCGTGTGTACTGTGTAGGCAGCCGGCGTCGGATACAGCATCCGCTACTCTTGCGGGACTCACGAACAAAGGGCATTTGCTGAGGCGGGCCGATAGCATTTTCTAAACCGTGAGGTAGAAAGATTATGGATATAATAGGTATATATATATATATATATATATATATATATATATATACTGGTATATAAATGCCTCTATAATTTTCACAATTAAGAAACGAAGCATGCAACTGACAATTTATGATTCAATATATTATGATAAAACTTTGCTCTATTATCTCCTTATATATAAAAATGGAGCTCTCGATCAAATGATCCGGTAAAACTCGAAAACAGCTAAACCGATTTGGCCAGTCTTAGTCTTGAAAAATTCGTGCTAATCAGTAGGTTATCGGAAAGGTGAGATATTATTTCAAAATCGCGTAGAAACTTTACATTTTTCATTTGAAATTTTTTGTAGAAGTGTAATTTGAATAAAATAATGGACGGTGGCTAATGCATGAAATGTCAAACGTTTTTTGAATGAAGGGTCATTTTGTCGAATAACATTTTTCCAGTTATAATTTTCCAGAATTTATAGAAGAATAGATAGAAGTATATGAAAGTCCGGGGTTAAAATAGTTCACCACCGATGTGTCAAAAACCACTAAAGTTAAGCATTGTTTAACAACAATATTTGAAAGTAGAGGGAAAAAGAAGCAAAACCAGCTATTACCTTGATTCTAGTGACTTTGCTATCGGGAGAAATACTTAATTCATTTTTTATCTATCCTCGCAGGAATTTAAAATTTTTGTATAAGCTCAGTAGTATTATTTACAATTATACACAAAATCCAGAATCCAAAAAGAATCTGAAAAACTTGAAACGTATTCAATAAGTCGAAAGACGAAAAAAGACTTGGATTGGATTATACCATGTTTTCTATAGAAAGTGTATAAAACTTCCAGTTTGATTGTATTTAGAAAATATAGACAAACTAATGAGGTTTAATTGTTGTTTTAATAATACCTCATTGTATAAAGCAATCAAACAACAGATCTTTATACACCTAAAGTATCAATATTTTTGATTCTCTAGAAATTGTTTAGAATATATCTTACTTAGCAAAACAACGTTTGCCTGGTCAGCTAGTATATAATATATTCTTTTTTTCCTTACCAGTAAATCCAAAAATCTGATTGAAAGTATTGTTTTATATTCTCTAATATCATGCAGACATAAATTTTTTACATGAAATGGTAATAACCATCTAAATATTGACAAAAAGTCTTTCCGATTTTGTTAAATAACAACTTTATTTTTTTAATAATGTAAAAATGCCACCTCTCAATATGTTTTATTATTCTCTAGTATCATAAATACCAAGATTGTCCCCATTTCATTCAATAAAGACTTGAAGTGATACATTATTTATTTATATTAACCTTTCATCCCCACGCGTATCAAATACCAAACGGCAACAAAATTCTCAAAAGTTAGGAAAACTGAATGACGGTACGGGTTTCGTATATCGTTGAACCTTCATCACGTCAGAGTTCGCAAACCTCATTCTGTCGAGCCTTTTGCTCTTGAGAGAGGTATCATGTTCAGGTCAGGGTCCCGGGTTCGATCCCTGTCAAATCAACGCACCACTAAGGACAACTGTTAAATAGGGTTGGTTGCTACTCTAGACTGTCGGTGGGTAATATGATTTACCTCTATTCCTTGCTTTAAAAAATCAAGTTGTTTTGAAGAGACGGAACTATTGGAAAGTTATACAGGTATTTACGTTTGAAGCAACAAATCTTTTGCTTCAAAAATTCTAACTTTTAGCACCTTTTGTGTCTCATCTTCTGATATCTATCTAGTATTGAGCGAAAACATCTTCCTCCAATTAATGAACAATGTTCATTCAATGTTTGTACAACTTGAAGCGATGCAGAGGTAAATGATTTACTCCAATCTTCAGTTCGTTTGTTTGAGTCCAAGGTTGGGAGGATGCGAAAATCTCTAATACTCGTTTCAACCCGTTTGTGATTATGTAAATTTCAATGCCAGCAGGGCGTCTCTTGTTGCTTTTGTCACCGACTTTGCGTGGGTTACGAGGATCAGGTACAATATGAATATTACTAATGGCTGTTTTGAATAGTTGTACGCATATAATTATCTTAGCATTATATACAAGACATATTTAGTACACAGTGTTAGTGTATACAGCATCATTGTAGAACATACACAAATTATTGTTTTAGATCCTTATTATAAAAAGTTTCATTACATTATAAAATTATATTAATCAGTAAAACTAATAAATATCACGTTCTATTTTTCAGTTATGTTCTGTATGTATACTGTGACCCATAAATTATTATTGTAATGGTTTATTTTATGCTCGAATCGAATGCATTTTGAAATAATTATGCGATGCACATATTAATTAATAGCGATATCCCGCTAAACACAATTTCTGTAACGTAAAATTCGAATCAATATCCAATATCACGTGATGTGTTATATAATAATTAGGTTTATGTAAATGGTAATAATACATAATGTAAATGAGCATTGTGAAATGAATAAGCTACTTGTTATATGTGAAGGATGAATTAATAAATTGGAAGAATTAACATGTTTGTGGACGTGGATGCTATAGCATTCAATTCATTGTGATACAGAAGACATGTATGATATGGCATTCAAATTTTTTAGGTCTAATTGATTTTTAACTTCCCGTAGGGTAAGTTATTGTAATGGGCTAAAAATCGAAATTGAAAATTTTTACATTTTTCGACGTTTTGAAGGTTTCTGAACATTTTGGGATACCTCAGAAAAAATTGATGTGTGTGTGTGTGTATGTATGGATACAAATTTCCAGTCACGTTTTCGGGCGCACGGATCAACCGATTTGAATGGTTCAAAAAACATTCGATTCCTATTGATAGGTAAAAGAGCTGATTAGGTTTTGGCAAAGGCAGGTCCAGCCATTTCAGAGATACGGAGCAAAGAGTGCAGAAAATAGAAATCGAGTTTTTGAGAGAATGGAGTATCCGATTTGAATGATCTAAAAAACATTCAATTAGTAATGATTGGGAGAAGTGTTTATTAGTTTTTGGCAAAGGCAGGGACAGCCATTTCGAAGATACGGAGCTAAATATGTAAAAAATGGCAGTTTTTGAGAGAACAAAGCGTCCGATTTGAATGATTCACAGAACTTTCTGCTTGTCTTAACAGAATAATTGATTTTGGAATAAAAAAAATTGTTTCATTTTTTTTTTCAAAAAATTTTTTTTTTGTATATCAAAAATAATTCAGATTTTATTTTTAATTCTGACTAAAGTTCTAATATACTTTAAACAAAAAATTTCAACTTTGCAATTCAGTTTATGTAATTCCTATAAATATTAGACAATGTTACAATATTAATAATAATCTATTTGAAAACATTCAGTATTCCTCGAACATTTCGTTACGGTACGGGAAGTTCCAGCAATTTGCCTTAAGGCACGATGCCATACACCCCACTAGTTTGAATCTGATTTTATAGAATTTTACGTTTTTGTGATTATTATATCTATCAAGGTAATAAATTAACCAATTTTTTAGGTATTTTTGCATTATTTTACCTTTTTTGTAGTTACTAATTAGCTTGGGCACGCACATTGCTTAAAATCTAATTGAAATACTTGACGTGGATGCTATAGCATTTATCGTATATAAGGATTAAACTATGATAAACTGACTATAAACACCGTTATAAACAGGGTTTAAATAAATTTTCGATGACTGTCTTTTTTTCCTTTGCTGAAACTGTTACTGTCCACAAACGTGTCAAGTGGTGAGCATTTAATGTCTGGTGTCTGCCTATCTACGTTTGAGTTTAGATTAAATTTACATCTAAGTTGAACCCAGAATGAGCGAATGAGGTTGCAGTATGTAGAATGCACCACATTATGAATCACTGGCGTCGCTATCTACATCTACACCTCCTCTTGATCGCGGCATTCGCGTCGCCCATGCCACGACCGCGGTTGATCTGCCGAGCCAGGCTGCCGGTGAGTAGTGTTAGAACGAAATATCGAGTACTGAGTAAATATCGATACTTTGTGGTCGATAGTGAGTACTTTTGCTATCGATTTTTTAGCTCGATCTATTTGCCAATATCGATTCTTTTCGTCGATAGTACTCAAAAAGAATCGACAGCGTAATCTATGAAACCACTCATCGACCAACTATGAACACCACTCATTGCCAAACGCAAAGCAATAGTCTCTCTAGGTGGTCATAATTGTTCAAAGAAGTGTCAAAAAACGATCCTTCAGGATCATCAGTCTCAAAAACCCAAAATGAATATGACCACACTAATAAATAAAGATGTTTATTTATTACTCTTATGTATAATGAAACGGATTTTAAAGTACCTTAAATATTTTATAAAAACATATTCAACAAATAAAGTATGATTATTTTGCGTTTACTATGTTTTGATTCTTTTTTACGCAAAATACTAATGCATAGAAATTGATGAATATTATTATTTGAAATATATTTCGATTCTTTTTTACGCAAAATACTAATATATAGAAATTGATGAATATTATTATTTGAAATAATTATATTTCGATTCTTTTTTACGCAAAATACTAATCCATAGAAATTGATGAATAGTATTATTTGAAATAATTATATTTCGATTCTTTTTAACGCAAAATACTCATGTTTTAAAATTTTTGAATTTCAACATGCAAACATATGGGTTTGAGTTTCTCGGAACCATTTAAACTTTAAATCGCTCCGAAAGGATGTTTCTCTACAAGTGTCAAAGATAATATATCTTGACCGTCATTAACAATAAACTGAATGTTTATTGCTTTCCAAAGAGTTTCATATTGCAGTTTTATGCAAATGTAACGGTTTTTTAAAGTTGCTAAAATTATTCATATAAAAATATTCAACAATTATAAAATATTATTTTACTTAAAAATATTATTGTACTCAAAAATACTTAAGAAGTATTGCTTTTTGAATATAGTATCAGACTATTATATTGTTTTAATCAAAAATACTCAACTATTATAACTTGTCTTTTTTGTGGAAAAATTATAGAACTTGAAATTAGTATTGGAAAATTACAGTTAAAATTTTACAATATTGAAAATGATTCTAATTTAACACATCAGATACAAGCAATCGAATTCATTCTAATATTGTGATATGATATTTAAAGAGTTTTAGATCTTTCTTGCACTTATGTTTGATTTTTACGAAAAGTACTCAAAATTCGATATTTCGCCTATCGATACTTTTGCCACGATATTTTTTTGGCATCGATATTTTGATTAGATACTTTTTAAAGTACTCAATATCGATCTTTTGCCTCGATACTTCTAACACTAATTATAACTTGTCTTTTTTGTGGAAAAATTATAGAATTTGAAATTAGTATTGGAAAATTACAGTTAAAATTTTACAATATTGAAAATGATTCTGATTTAACACATCAGATACTTCATTCATTCTAATATTGTGATATGATATTTAAGGAGGTTTAGATCTTTGTTGCACTTATGTTTGATTTTTATGAAAAGTACTCAAAATTCGATATTTCGCCTATCGATACTTTCGTCACGATATTTTTTTGGCATCGATATTTTGATTAGATACTTTTTAAAGTACTCAATATCGATCTTTTGCCTCGATACTTCTAACACTACCGGTGAGCGCGCACGTATGATTGGCATTCTAAGTCGGTGTATCCCTGTATTCCGTTCGTGTATGCGCTTGCTTTCAGTGCCCGTGCTTGTACACACGTCGAGTGGTGCGGTGTTACGTGTCAGGCTGTCGGGGTTGAATGTGCGGGCGATTACTTCCGTTAGCCTCGAGACGGAGTCCCTGAGGCTCGGCACATCGAGACCGTGTTCGCTTCTAACGCGCTTCGAAGCGGAGGCGATGTGGATGTGATGACACTCAAACTTTGGACATAAAATATGAAACTGACTATTGCACATGTGTAATGGATATATAACATAAAATTGGGGTTTTTGATCAAGTTTCGATAAAAATTATTTGGAGCAAATATTTGTTCTCTTATTTACTATAAGACCTAATCGATATTTGTCTTTAGTTAGAATAGAGATGTAGTTTTTAGGGCCAATTCTCGGATAAAATAGGTATGTTATGATGATGCTGTATTACGGGACTATTCGTATGGGTAGAAACAAGTTGCTTATACTATGTTGATAATTAGGTAATAAATAAAAATAAAAGAAAATGTGTTACTGTCGATTAGAGATGGGCTTATCATATCCGAAGCCGGATCGGTTAGGATTTGACTCCGCTTCAGAGAGGAGTTATATCCACTTAACAACTCCACAACTCCGACAACTTTGAAACACTGTACTTGATACAAATGTGTTCTCTAGTTTGTTGTTAACATATCTAAGGATGTATTAAGACTTTGGAAACAGTTTACAAATAGTTCAAACATTTTTGTTCATTTTATTATAATAATTACTATTTTATGCATTTCAATATGCATACAAATCTCAAGTTGACAAAAAACTTGGGAATCAAAAACAATTTTGTAATTAGTTTTAAGGAGAAAATATAGAATTCTTTAAATATGTTTATTTTTATATGAAAATAATGCAGTGAACTTATATATGAAATAAGAACAAATCTTTGTGTATAATATTCATTCTTTTATTATTTCCTTTTCGAGAATTAATTACACATCGGGTAGTTCGATTAGCATACTATTACTTTTACACAATTATAAAATCATAATTGTGTAAAAGTTATAATATAATACTAAATATTTTTAGCTGGTTGTATACCATTGAAAGAGCTCATTTACGGACAAACATTATTGTATACAGAATATAGAATACAAAATAGCATTATTTTGAGACATTATATACATGGAAAGTCCTAAAACTGGCTGTGAGACGAGAAAAAGACCACTTCGTTCGATCCAAATCTTTGTTTAGTAAAAAATCTCTAGCAAATATCTGCACATGTTAACAGATTTAGTACCAGTTTAGGGAAGTCGGATATGACAAATCCTGTGAGACAACTCTACTCGGATTCACTCCGAGGGAGGAGTTGTCTCGGAGTGATAACTCCGGAGTGAGTTATCCATCTCTACTGTCGATAGTTTGTGGACAGCCGCACCAGGAAACAAGGAGGGGATTAACTCGTTGACATTCGCTATCAATTAAGTACCATGTCTACAATTTACAAATATTATGAATAACGTATCTATTTTGTTTCTCTACATAAATATTGATTTTTACAAGAATTCAGGTTCAGAAGTTACAAATTATGATCAATGATGTAAGTATTCTGAATCCAAGCTGAATTGTGATTTATTTATTTGCAACCCACAGAAGACAAAATTCAGTTTACCATTGCGGAATATCTGATGCATAGTTATCCGGCTTGCGTACGTATCTCGCGCTTCGCCTGTTCCATTTCTTCGCGCCGGGAACTGCATCGTTTTTGTAGTACAATAAGTCTTGGAGCGAGCAAAGGTTATGCATCTGCGGAGCAGAAAACTCTATTATCAATCCCTTGACTACTAAAGTAGCAGAATTTTACCTTGCATTTGCAATATGTAAAACACAGATATTACATTAAATGAAATAGTTCCAATAAAATACTTTGATACGCTTCAAAAAATACTACCACTAAATCTATTTCATATAAACATATTACTTTACAATTAAAACATTTTTTTACAAATTTAAAATATTTAAATTTACATGAAAAATCTGTTGCAATACCTGATGTTACATGTCGCACCTATTTTTAAAAGCGTCAGATCAATCTTATTCGCGATTTGAGAAAGGAATCAAGTAACCGGAAAATAAAAAACAACAGCGTGAAGCGCAGATTGATTTCGCAGTGAATCCAGGGTTTTGGGGGAATAATTACGGATCGGCAAGCAAATATACATATATATATATATATATATATATATATATATATATACTAGCAAACCCGACGAACTCCGTTTCGCCACCAGATGGTTTCGTGAGAAAGATGAAGAAATTTTTTGTTTGTTTTATATTGAAAAGAAAAAATTGATCAGGAAGGAAACCCGACTTATTTTTATATATCTAGAAGATAATCTATTTGCAATTATTTAAAACAATTATTTTTATTACTCGAATTTTAATTACGGTGCGTGGAGTTCCAGCAATTTGCATTAGGACACGAAGCACTAATTTTCTTAGCTATAAACCTTGCGGAGCCCAAGACCTTTCCAACGAATGCAAAATTGTCGAAATCGGTTCGTGCGTTCTGGAGTTATTTCGTCAGGAAGGAAAACCCGACTTATTTTTATATATATAGAAGATATATATATATAATTTTTCCTATAAAATTAGAGAATTGTTTATAAAATAGTTTCAACGTCAATAGATTCTCTAATATCAGTTGTCTGGCATTCTCATTATTCAAATTATTCACTTCTCTGAGAATACTTTATGTGCAGTTTAACATTCGAGCGCGAGTGTTTTAAAAGTCTTGATTTTATTATCTAAGTTCATAAACCTTCAACGTTCACCATGAAGCCCGATATCACTTTGCACAAATGCTTTATATTTTTTATTCTACAAAGTCCACAGAGTTTTACCGTCTCAAATCTTAGTCCTGCACATAGTATCGTAAAACACAATGCCACATTCAGCTCATGCCCCGCGTCGGTTTGGAGAGTACGAAGCAAGTAGTTCCCGTCTGATCGTAAACCGTTTATGACACCCCCCACGAGTTGCGGTGCTTGAGTTTACGGCGGATCATGACGATGTACCAACCCGCGGTTATTATTTCGATAAACTCTTCTCGCCCGTTGATTACGGCCTTCCGTACCACGCTGTATGGGTATTTATTGCTTACGGCGAATCACCAAGATTTCGAGCTTGGAAGGGAATTGTGGAAAATGGGCGGAAGGCACCGAATCTTTGGAGCGATCAGTTTGGTAATTATAATAATTATTAGTGAAGCCTACCCGTAGGCATGTTTATGGTGTGAGAGTATCACATTTTTACTGCTTTTCCATTCTTTGACTTTACAATTTTGCACACTTCTGCGTCTAATTACTAGGAGTTGACTAATGATAATTCATTTGATGGGATGTAATGGATCATACTGTTTCACTTTGGGTATTGCCATTTGCTATTGCATTACTGTTAGATTCAAATACAGATATTCGAAAAAGCCACGGAATGAAGTATTTAGAAAATTTTGAAATATTACACATGCACAGGGCTCGCACGTACGTAAGTGGCTAGAACAACTGGACCTGAATCAAAGGTCAGGGGTTGGATCGACATTCGAGCAGCCTGTTGTCAAGCAGTAGTGACAACAGTTTCTACTTTGAAATATAGACAGTAATATTCTAATTTGGCATTGCTATATCAATAATATTCGCTCTATTACATAAATTGTAATAATTACTTATTACAAAGAGATGAGACAATTGTTCGGGTTGCTATTTGTAGAAACGCATAGTATTCAGTTCAATAAGCACAAAAGCTTATACACTCTTAAGTTATGATTTTTGTTCAAAATAATAAAAAAACATATACACAATTAATTAAAATAAACTATAATCATGTCTGTTTGGATGAATACGCCTATCAAGGAAACTATGTAGATATATTGTTTTGTCTTTATGTTGTTAGACAAAGTCCACGAGTTGTATAACTATAATTTTCTCGATGCTATTTTCGAAGTACGGTTTTCCACTGCGATTTCACGAACTGAGCTACTAGGCGTTTTATTGACATTCATGCTTGATTAGCATATTGAATCGTTAGCGTTCCCTGTGTAGTTCGTGCCGGCACGCTGAAAACATTTAACTTGACGCCGACGGCTCATCTATATTTATAAATATCA
>NW_020536291.1:0-20448 GCF_003426905.1 Ctenocephalides felis | reverse complement strand
AAAACGTAATTTACCTTGGTTACAAGTTAGACCACAAACAAGTATAACCAATACTTTAAAGTTTGAAAGTTCAATATCGGCACCGAAATCTCAACAAAGCTTGAAAGCGAACTTCTTAATTTTGAAAAGAAACATTTTTATTTTCTCGACGTCATTCTGAATCGTTTGAGCCTTAATTTAGAAGAAAAAAGTACGTGTGACTTTCGATATTTTGGCGTTTTTTAAAAAATAGGTGCACCAATTTAAAAAAAATCATGACACATAAAAAGACTAAGTTTACGAAAAATAATTACTTATCATATTAGAAAAATATATTGAAAATAATAGATAAGTATCTTGTTTGGAATAGTTGTTAAACAATTTATTGTAAATTGCATACTCATAAGCTTACAGAAACTTTTAAGATACTCGTAATTAACTTACATTCCTTAATTAAATTAAAACCGTTTGATATAATATATAAAAAAAATTGTATGTTGGTAAGCAATATACTCTAAAAAATAATAAAATTTTACTATTTCCACAATTATTTTGCTATTTAATCTTACAAAAGTTGAGTGCAGAATATTGAAAAAGAAGTAGAACAAAATTTTGTGTCTTAGCATCTCTATTTATATGTAACTATGCACACACGCACATACATTGACATTAGATTTCTTATACATTCGTATGTATATGTAACATTTTATCCATGCATGTATGAAAGTTTGTATGTATATACATAGTTATGTAATATCAAGTATTATACAATGTGTAACAGAACGGTGCTGAAATTGCGACTATAACACGCGCGCGTGAATTGCTTTGCGAGAAATAAAAATGTCTTGATGTACCAACGACGAAAAAAGCACTAAAATATTAGGTAGCCTTGTGGGTTTCTTCAATGCTTTTATTTTCTCATAACTGACTTTATGGGTTATAGCGTTTTTGGTGATATTTTCAATGCCAGTTATATGAAATTCACTATTGAAATATTTGACTCTTCTTATGTATTGCTTCCAAGTTCATGTGATGTGAAAAAATATATATATATATATATATATATATATATATATAATCATAAATTGGAAAATATTTTTTTCATTTAATTTTATACTTATATTTCAAAATAAATAATTAAATTTTATACTTATCACTACGATATATTTTTAACCAATGATTTTTATCATTTTAATAATTGTTACCTACTTAATCTATTTCTTTAAAACAAATATCAATGTTAGTATGAATAAAAATAGTTTTATATAGTCAATTGTACTAGTATTTTACTACTTAATTAAACAATCCCCTATCGATTATTAGAGTGTAATGGTTAAGCTCAATAATTCTTAAAAGATTTTGAAAATTTTGATTTTTTTAATTTTAATCATTCAATTTGGTTGATTATACTATCAAAATATCGAGAAAATTTTTTTGAGCCGTAAATATCTTGGCACCGGAAACTAAAAAAAAGTAACAGAATTGGCACTCATTTTTCATAATAAAATATCTGATAATTTTATGCGTATATGTATACCGATCATTTTACATCGCCAAATATCGATCAGTTTTACCTCTGAAACTACGAAGCCGCAAAATCTGCCTTTCCAACACTCACACCAGTTCTCTATTTTGTCAATACAAGTAAAATGTTTTTTGAATCATTCAAATCGGTTGATTCGTCCTCTCAAAAACAAAAAAATGTATTCGCACATACATACACATACATAAATTTTATCTAATTGTAAGGTATGCCAAAAAGTTTACAAACCTCTAACACGTAAAGATACGCAAAAATTACTATAGTAATGTTTATAGAAATTATAAATTTAACTACGGGATGTTAATAAAATGAAATTATATTTTCTTATATCTATAACATATTTATATTAAATATTGTAAAAATGATAATGCAACTAATGTTTGCATCTCTTATTTGAATTAGTATTAATGAATAATATACGGATAGTTGAGCAATAAATTTGCTGCGCCGTTTTTCATTCCGTTACATTTAACTTATTCTAATATAGATTCATGATGCTATAATGTCCTTAATTCACATCGAAATTTATATATATATATATATATATTTATATTATATATATATATAATATATATATATATATATGTATATATATTACGAACGTATATATACATATATAATCTGTTTCACATAATACACGTAATATTCATATAGTTAGTTTATATGTATGCGTTTCCAAATCTACATGAATATACAAAAAAGGCGTATTATATGTTAAGGATTCCGTCGTATATGTATAAAGGATAAAGATCAGAATAAATTATCAGACAATATTGAAAAGGATCAAAGAGGAAGATATACCTTCGTATCGGCATGTGTTCCAGAATATAAAATGAAACATCGTTCGGTGAAGGATGCTAACAATATGCGGTTGCTGATGTATGAATAGAGTAAAAATTGTAGTCAAATTTGCATAATCATTTGTATTCATAAAACTAGATGAATGCCTGAATAATAACACAGCGAATATAACTACTTGCTTATAATTTAGCTAACAACATTAAATTAACAACTAAACTGAGAAGAATTAGAAAGTGTTATATGCCTACATATAATAGTATTAGTATAAATTGCAATATTTATTTCAATATTTTAAATTTATAACTATATTATATTCAGTGAGTCAGTTCGATTATAGCATGGCAAATTTGTCATAAAATAGACTTGAGTTAAATTATAAAACTTAAGAGGGTATTCTGGTCTCGAGTTTTGAAAAAATCGATTTTGTTTGTTCCTGCTTTTTTAAGTTTAACTATTAAAGAATGTGTTCACGAGTTTTTTTTTAAATTAAAATATTTTTGGAACTATGGCTATTAACCACGAAAATCCTGTTTCATGATTCCTGAAGCTATAAATGCAGTTTTTCTTAAAACTGTCTTTTTCAACACAATTCTCACGATTTCTCAACTTCTACTGAATCACTTTACTTGAAATTTTCTCACAGGCGTTTAGTAGACTACCTTTAATTAGTATTAATGAATAGGTAACTATTCTCCTCCACTTATCTTCAAATTCCAAATTTATTTTAAGATTTTTTTCAAAATTCGAAAATTCCTAATAGATTTTTTTGTAGAACAAATATCAAAAAATTTATAAAAATTTTTCCTTTAGACATTTTGTGAAAAGACACTTATTAAACCTGTCCGTAGTTCAAACAATAGCAAAATCATTTCAATTTAATGATATAAAAATATATTTTTCTTCAAATTTTTTGAAGGGCTGAAGCCATGGGTATGGTCTGGTGCAATGTTTTAAAACCTTCGACTCAATCACATTCTAAAATCGAATCTTTTTGACTATTTTTAATTTTTATTTATTTTCTTTATTTACAAAAAATGAGTTGCTAGCTTGTAAAAATATAGTAAGAATATTGTGTCTATTCATAACAGGGCTCAAAATATCACGAAATTAATGCTTCTAGAACATAATACAATAGAACCCTTAAAAATCTCAGTTGTTTAATTTTATATTTTTAATTTGATCTTACAACTTTCTTGCTAGGCTATTAAAATGTTTAATCAATCATGCTGTTTTTATACTTATAATTTCATGTTTGACTCGCATATAGCAGGTATTGAAATAGTATATATGTGCCTAAAAAAGTTGTTTGATCCTACTTAAAAATTGTATTAAAAATACTAAATAAGAGATGATTAAAATACAATAAAAATATCAAAAAATATGGTTTAAAATTATTGAATAGTACATAAAGTAAACAGTTAATACTTGGTATGAAAATGAAGAGTTGTGGTTGCGTCCAATTGCTATCGCTATATTATAAATTCAACTACAATATAATTGGGCACTATTAAAATCCAGATGGCGTCAGATTACTCAAATGTTTTGATTACTGGATTATGGAAAGTCAAAATTGTTGACATATGATTTCAAAAAAGGCGTTAAAATTCCCAACAAATTGCCCAGCACTTCCGCCAAAAGGGTGTTGGATTACTGGAGGTGTCGGTCTATCTAAATGTCGAATTAATATGATTCACGGTATATTATAATTTAGGGAGTTCTCTATTATCAAAAACTTTCGAAAAGTGTATTGATCGTTGTCTCCATGATCCCTGTCCTTACATAATGCCTATAGTAATCCATTTTCTTACGAGTAAACAAACTGCGTAACAAAACATGTTTACCGTCGTCACGCTAAAGGAACGCGAGCATCACATGCCGATAGAACGGTTGCGATGCTTTCCCTAGGAAATCAAATAATCTGATAAATTTTTGCAGAAAAATGAATCTATGTTTCTTTACCTAATTATCTATCTATATAACACATTAATTAATCAAATATGTAGAAATTAAGTAGAAAAAAACAAGTGGTGTATGATTTTCTGTCTTAAGGCAAATGGCTGAACCTTAAGGCTAATATTCTGAAAGAGAATTACCACATCTCCTCATTATTACAAATTTGATGTTTCTGAATTATTCAAATCGGATATTCCGGAGAATCAAAAACTCGATTTTTATTATTTTTTGCCTTTCTTGCTTCGTATTACCCAACGGGTGGACTAACTTTTGCCAAAAACTAATTGGCACGTATCCTTATGAATAGGAATCGAATGGTTTTTGAATAATTCAAATCAGTTGAGCGGTGCTCCCGAAAACGTCTACGAAAAATTGTATCCATACATAAACACATACTACATACACTCACACACATATATTTTTTCTGAGGTATGCCAAAATGTTCAGAAACCTCTGAAACGTGAAAATGTACAAAAAATTTTATTTTTGATTTTTGGCCCATTACCGTAACTTACCCTACGTGAAATTGATAAATCCAAGATCACAAATCGTAATAGTTTGAGTTCTTTACAGTTGTAATAAAATATGGATTTTTCACATACTTTATATGATATAAAGTATATATATATATATATATAGATATAATATATATATATATATATACATACATACATACATACATACATACAATTTTCTAAGTCTTTTATCATAAAGATCTAATCTACTTTATTCCTAGGCTATCGAGATGTTCAGAGCCTGATTATTTAAACTTGTGACTATGCCTGTTGGATAAATAATATTTTAATCTGTAATCAATAAAATAACAATAAAATTGTTTATAGTACCATCTTTGAGAGCCCTCCTGCAAGTTGTTATAAGCGCTTATTAATTAGTATTTTTCCACTCATTTTGCACATTTAAAAGCAAGCATAAAATAGAATATTTTTAGTTTTCTGCTTTGAGATTAAAATTTTGTTGACTAAACCGATACCTATAAAGTGGCTTTCTTCACCAATAAAATTCATAAAATGCTAAAATATTTAATTTTATTTCGTATTTAATTTTTATAAAACCTTTCACAATTTCTGTAAGTTTTTTTTGAATATTCATATAATTTTTTTTTCCAATTTGTTCGATATATTAGCAACAAATATTTTAAATTTGGTATTCTTGAATATCTCATAAATTTTAGCTGCCAAATTTTAATAATTTGTACTAACATTATTATTTTTATTATTACAATAATTATCAACTAACATAAGTAGAATTCATGTGATCTGAATGAAACATTAGTAATAAACTCAATATTGCATTTTTTTAAATATTACTAATAGAGTCCAAAATATTGATATTGTTTAACCACATAGTTATTACATTTTTACAAAATAAATTAAAATATTAAAAATGATATATTGACATTAAATAATTAATGGGATCATTTCATATAGTGTCCCAAACATGATGTAATTAATCTTTCTTCGAATATAATGCTAAGAATGAGAAGTTATATGTTCTATAAAATCATTTACCAATAAATTTATACCGCATCCGCCGAACCAGTAAGACAAATTCTTCAGATACAAATTCGCAACAGACGCTTCTACTCAGACGACCACAAATATTTCATAAGCACATCATAATTAATTTATCGCTTTATACGTAATCTAATTTTAGTCAGAGTATGAACGCTTTCTTAGACTTTAGACATTCCAGAAATTCATGCGATCGCAAATTCATCTTCGAAGAAGTTCTGCATGAAATTAAAGTTACATTACACTTAATTGCAAGTTGATAACAATCGGATATTAATAAAACATATGCCAAAGGAAATTGTGATATTCGAAACTCTAATAATGCTACTGATGCAGATAAAGTTTTCTTAAAAGATGGAGAGTAATGGCATTTACGATTGATTGTGACGTGAATAGTAAAAGTTTATGTGTAGTACGATAAAAAGTTTTGAGTGCAAACTTCATAGAATTTTCGCCAAACTAGTTTATGCAAACAAAACTGCATTTTATTACTATATGATTTGTAATTTTGATTACGATAGTTAAATTGCATTTTCGCACTTTTATAAAGTATTATAATGTGATGCATTCAGGTTGTTGTTTATCAATTTGTCGAAGACCAAGACCAAAAATATGACGTGATTACACTTTTACTATCTAAATTCATTCTTGTCATTTTAATAATGTTAATTATATTCTTCATTTGAATAAATAAGGGAACTCAAGTTCTCCAATAAAATCTATCGGGCTGATTCTGCCGTAAAATAAACTAATGGCAAGGCCATGTTACATAGCGGTTTTCATATAAACCGGTACTGCAAACGGTCAAACTGTCAATATTTTCTATGCGTTTTATACATAAAATCTAACTTTGTGTATGCTTTACTATGCCACATGCAAACGGTCAAACTGTCAATATTTCTATGCGTTATATACATAAAATCTAACTTCGTGTATGCTTAACTATGCCACATTACAAATAAAACTTATAATAAGATGGAGCACTTTTAGGTTTTCTATTTAAAACACTAAGCGTTTTGGCAGTTTTTCATATCATTATATGAAAAAAACGCTACTTAACATAGCTTTGTCATTGGTCCATTTTAGGGCAGAATCAGCTCCTATGTGTTCTATAAGCTGTTGCGATGTACATTCTTCAACCTAGGATTTTTACAAATTAACCTAGTAATTGATCTAATGTTTCTATTTCTGATAAGTTTATATTAGGTATATTTCCAGAAAAACTAATTTCATTTTATATCTCTATACTCTCAAGTAAAATCGAATATAACTGTTGCTTGATATCAAGTTGGCCAAGATGGGTATCAAACATCATAATGCTAATTCTAGTTAATTCACCCTAAAGCCATGACCTCATACTCTAATTTACTAATCAAGTTTCAATTTTTTTTGTACCCTTGAGTAATACTATTCAGTTGAGCTTAAAATTGGAGGATGTCCGACTTTGTGAAACAGAAGTAAGAAAGTAAGCTTTTAATGATTTTTTTAAATTATTTTTTAGTAAATACGCAGAAATAATACAATATTGTAGGGTTTTTGCTCAAATTAGAATATCGAGTGGATGTAACCAATTACGAGTGTTATTTCATGAACAATTGCATCTCCATTTTTTGTACCAAGAGATGAGTTTACTCATTGCTTTTTACGATTATTTTATTATAGATATTATTTCAATAATTATGTTCGACTTTAAAACTCATAACTATAGAGAAGTTAATCTCAGACTGACTTATTAGTAGAACATTCGAATAAAGCTATTGGCGGTATGACTGAGTTGGATAGGTATCTTAATAGTACCAAATGCTCAATGAATTTTTAGTATTGGTTAATCATAAACAAACTAAGGTTATATTTTATATTACTTAAGTTGCACTGAATATTGGTTTATTTTTTATTAACGATTTAAGCAACCTTATCGTATACAGGGTGTACCAGAACACGACGTCAAGCTGTAACGGGATAATAGTGATGATCGTAACTATTATCAGAAAGAGTATAAAAAAATACATTGGCGAAAATGTGACCTCTTTTTAGTTCTTGTGATATATGTCTATCAGTTTTGTTAACTTAAACTTCGGATTCGGGATTCTCAAAGTTTATCAATTTTAGAACTGTAACATTTTTAGTTCAGGGTTATTTTTTAAAAACTTCGCCAAGTGTGTCAATATTTCTTACTTTGGTCATAGAAATGTTATGTACGGCTCCAATTTCAAAATTCAAATGAATAAACTTTCATGAGAATTACCCACAATAACCAAAAAATTTTCACGTCTTTACCAAAGCCCTAGGTTGCACTTAAAAGCTCATAATTTTATAACTGAGATTTTTTCTTGTAATTTATTTTTTAATGATACTACACCATTAAGATTGTATGTGGAATTTAGCACATGACAATTTATACGTATTTCGTAGTATTTCATCTGGTTTTACACCTTCAACGACTAATTTCCCTGAGCTGCATGCGGAAATACAATAGATCAAGCCGCAACTGAACACATGTTTGTATGCAAGTATTTCATTTATCTGTCTCGGTTAGATTTTAACTGTCTGAACGCGTTGAGCATTGTTCCTAGTTTAGGAACATATGAGCTGTTGAAGCTGTTTCTAGCTAGTAGCTATCTCTGGCTGTTGTTATGTGGTACTGATGCACAAAAGATGCACAACACTGTACAGACACGCTGAACTTACATAATGAGCGTTCATATACGGCGCCATAAAGCATTTATAAACGTTTATATAATGTGCCAGGCATGAATTAATGTGCACGCACGGCATAGTTCGAGTTTTCATCATGAGGAAGCGAAGTTTCGCTAGCAGATTCTTGGTTTCCATTATAGCGTCGTGCCTGATCAAACGCGGGCTACATACACCCTTAAAACATTATACTTGGCGAGGAGGAGCTCGCCTATTAACGGGGTACATAACTCTCATCAACTTTGATTTGAAGTCATTTTTAAAATCATTATTGAATATTGAATTTTTGATATAATTTAAAATGATTAATGGAAACTCTCCTATTGACGTTTTGTTTTTGGAACTATTTTCATTATTTTTGTGGAATATTATGCAAGTTTCAAGCTTCCACATACTTTTTGTAGCAAGCGAGAGCTTTATATAATGGGCTAGAGCATAGTTTCACACAGATACTTTGACACAAATTTTGAAAAAAACCGGGAAAGGGGGTATTCTGATCTAGAATTAAACTAGTGGGGTGTATGGCATCGTGCCTTAAGGCAAATTGCAGGAACTTCCCGTATCGTAACGAAATGTTCGAGGAATACTGAAAGTTTTCAAATAGATTATTATAAATATTGTAACATTGTCTAATATTCATAAGAATTATATAAATTGAATTGCAAAGTTTAAACTATTTGTTTAAAGTATGACTTTTAAGAACTTTAGTCGGAATTAAAAACACAATCTGATTTATTTTCGATATACAAAAAAAAATTCTTTTGAAAAAAAAATTTGAAGCAATTTTTTTTCCAAAATCAATTTTTTTGTTAAAACAAGCAGAAAGTTCTTTGTATCATTTAAATCGAACGCTTAGTTCTCTCAAAAACTGCCATTTTTTGCATATTTAGCTCTGTATCTTTGAAACGGCTGGGCCTGCCTTTGCCAAAAACTAATAAACACTTCTCCCAATCATTACTAATTGAATGTTTTTTAGATCATTCAAATCGGATGCTCCGTTCTCTCAAAAATTCGATTTCTATTTTCTGCACTCTTTGCTCTTTATCTCCGTAACTGCTGGACTTGCCTTTGCCAAAAACTAATCAGCACATTTCCCTATCAATAGGAAACGAATGTTTTTTGAACCATTCAAATCGGTTGATCCGGGCGCCCGAAAAAATGACCGAAACATTGTATCCATACATACATACACTCACACACATCCATTTTTTTCTGAGGTATGCCTAAATGTTCAGAAACCTTCAAAACGTCGAGAAATATAAAAATTTTCAATTTCGATTTTTGGACGATTACAATAACATCCTACGGGAAGTTAATTAACAATCAAATTTTTCAAAATTTAACTAATCAAGAATATATTTAATAGAGGATTTTTTTAACTTTAAATTATTTTTGAAAATACAGCTGTTTCACCACGATAATCCTCCTCTGTTTCCTTCCTTTGCAAAACTCTTTCTCGATATAAACGCGTTTTTCTCGAGATTTTCTTTCTCGATATGATTCCCGCGATTTTTTTACCTTTACTGGAACAATGTACTTAAAATTTTTACAGTCTTCTTTGAATATCTCACTCCGATATAAACTACACTCATGCACATATTACGATTTTAACTATCTGTAAACATTTTGAGAATACTAGAAAAAAACTGCAAAAAGTTATTTTTCATAGAGTCGTCATTTTGTGAAAAAACATTTTTTGAACTTGTCCGTAGTTCACACGATTGCAACATTATTCCAAATTCTTTTTATATATACATTTTTTGCTACACTTAATTTGGCAGGCTCAATTGGATATGGCCTGGCCAGGTGTCACTTTTTTGATACACTTCACTTCATCACCTTCTAGAATTGTAACTTAATAACTGTTAATAATTTTTATCTTACTAGATTTTCGAAATATCAATAACTTGTGAAAAGTACATCAAAAATATTGTTTATCTTTTTCCACAGCCTCTCAAAAATCACAATTAAAATTTATTAAGCCAATATTAATTTTTTTAAATATTAAACTTGGAAATAAGTGGTATATAAATGGGCCAAGAAAAAAATCAATAATAAATAATTAATTAGCATAAAAATACCGATAATGTCTCTTAAGTCATATACTCGATCGGAATTAATTATTTAATTTTGTTAATTTCATTATAATTTGTTTATGTAAACGTAATCGATGGTCGTTGAGTGTACTTTGTTTTTTGGTTTTTACAGTTTTTAGTTTTTTTTAATTTTCCTATATTTTTCAAATAGAAAACTTAAAATAATATCTTAGACTTTAGTTTTACACACAAAAGCAGAACACGATCGCATGATTTGAATGAACCCAGTATAATAGTCAATTAATATTTATAAGACTAAACATTATTGTCCAAATAAACAGTTTGCTCAATCTCAGTTCTTTTTAGTGTATTTCAGTTATTTATACTACGTTTATGCACACTTGTTTTAATTGTAAGACAAAATGCCAGTTACACGTATTTAAATTTTTAATTAAAATTATACATATAAATTTTTCAATGAGCCCGAAATTATCACCAAATACAATTTTATATATCCAATTTAAGATAACTTGGTTCACTTTGTTGCTGTATCAAACGTATTATATCATGCAATTTCAACACTACAGGTATCAAAGCAAAATGCACTCCTAAGTGAGGGAGATTTGCTTCAAATAATTTACTTGCTCACGATTTTGAACGTGATATTCACTTTGATAACATATGTGCGCTCTACTTTCGTAATAAAGCTGATAACATATAAATCTCATAAATTTCAAGTTTGATCTCTATGCACTTTATGCCACTACTAAAACTGATTTGAAAATTTATAACTTAATATGGGAATATGAAACCATTTAATGTTAGTAATAAGTGCATAACATTAATATTTTACCCTTTTTAGGGATGCAACATTCATTTAAAATTAATTAACGATCGTTATGAAATAAATATCTATGAAAGTTTTTATCTTATAAAAGCTTTAGAATTAGTAATACTAATTTACATTCCCATTATTTGAAATGTGTGAATGCACAAATATCTAACAACTTATTATTGCGACAAAAGAGCAAACAGAACAAAAACATAAAGAGCTTCTTTGTACATTAATAGTAATCGGAAAACTCTTCAAATGAATAAATTATCCATTCATTATGAATTTCATAGTAGTGAGACAGATCAAAGGCATTGTTTAATCTATAAGTTTTAATTAATTTCCAATGTTGTATAAATGCATTAAAGTTTTGCGCGATCACCCATGTATTGAGATCAATTATTGTGTTAAAATATTCTTCGGCAATATTAAGCAGTAGATATTCATTTCTTAAGATCTAGATCATAGTATGTTTTCAAGTGAAAAGTCATTTCCGGCATTCCTAAAACTAATTATCATTAGTCATTATCATTAACAAGACATAATCACTAAGTTGGCTTATAATATAAATGATTTACGTAGGGTATGTTATAGTAATCGCAAAAAATATAAAAAAAAATTTGCATATTTTTACGTTTCAGAGGTTACTGAACATTTTAGCGTACCTTAAAAAACGGATGTATGTGTTTGAGTGTGTGTGTGTGTGTGTGAGTGATCGTTTGTGTGCGGATACAATAATTTGTCGACGATTTCGGAAACATTAACCAATTTGAATAAAACAAAAAGCATTTGATTCGCATTGACAGAAAAACGAGCTGATTAGTTTGTGGCAAAAGCAGGTGTTGCCGTTTCAAATATACGGAGCAATAAAACGAAAATATCAGTTTTTGGGAGAACGGCGCGTTCATTTATAAACGTTCAAAATGCATTCGATTCGTATTCTATAAGTGAATATTTAATTACATTTTTACGGAGGCAGGTCTATCGATTTTGGAGTTACGTAGCATAAAGCGTAAAAAATTGCCGTTTTTGTTCAGGCTTGGCACAACTATGTACAACTTTGGGCCAAGCTTGGGCTAGCATTGGTAGGAATCTGGAGAGATAACGATGGGCCATGCTTGATTGCCACGACTGGGCCAGGCTTGATTGCCACTACTGGGCAATCTTAGCCCTAGCAAGGGTAACTAAAAACTAAAAGCTAGGTTTTCCATTACTGGGCCTACCTTGGCTCCTTTGTCGAGTCTGGGGGTTTCTTACATGGGTTACGATTTAGAATAATTCGAATAGAATAATATCGTCTGTGTTGATGGGTGAAAAGATAATTTTTAGGCAGCGGTCGATTAAAAAAAACACACAAATGACCATTGGATTTTATTAAAATTTTCAATAATATAAAAAGTCGCCCTAATATAAGCACTTATATTATAATGGATCTATAAAGTATGGTGATAAAATTTACAATACTTATAATTATTAACTTTTCAAAGGAGAAGTTTAAGTTTTGATAATTATTAAATATATTCATTGATTTTATAGATAATTTTTATTCCGGGAATATTTAATTACTCTGCAGGAAATTCCAGCCATTTGCCTTAAGCCACTGCTATTGATTAAATTAAAAATTGACGATTGAATACTGTTGTGTGCCAGCACGCTTAAATCCAAAAATCTATGTTTTATGGACTCTACAAACCCTTTATGAGATACTCAAAAACTAAACCATGGGGACTCTTTCACTAAAGGCAAATTCTAACAATACTATGAAAATTTGGAAGTAAATAAAAAATTGAAATCTCTTATTATACTTACCCGATTCGAATTTACCTCCAATTTGTTGATGTAAAATTCTAACTCGAAAATGTGCCCTTTTCACGATTATATCGATTGCTTGAAATTTTTAAAATTGCTTACAATTACAAATACAACTACAGAAAAATATTCAAAAGTATGTGTGGAGTATTCTTGCATATTGAGTTTTTCATTTCAGACGGAAAACGATTTACAATATGCTTTATGTTTTCATTCATCCCATGTTAATATATAAAATAATTGCATGGTTTCGCGTATCATTTTAATTTCCGTGTTAATTGCAGTCAAACGCTCTTTCTGTGAAACCGCCCGCTACCATATCTTTCACCATTCAAGTAGACGGTTCCCGCCCATTACATTCCTGAGTGTTTTTGAAGTGTTGCGTTAGTGTTTCGTTGCTTTGTACGTTTGTTACATATGTTACACTTTTGCGCGGGCTTTACTTTGTATATTCAGAACTTTACGATGCATTTACGTGGCACAAAGCGAACACTGCTACGGGTTGCTACGGGTTGCTACGGGTTGCTACGGGTTCGCCTCGACTCTACGCCGGGGCTGTTGCCGAAGTCAAATTTGTGCCGGCACGTGAATACGTTCGTACGAGTACTTTGACTGGACGCAAACAGTGCCACGTGTATTTAATTTGGAATGGTTCAAGCTATTAAAAGTTTGAGCAAGCATATGTGTGACGACAAATCATACTTTATCGCAACTATTGGTAACTGAACAAAAAAGATTATTCGTAAGATTTTTCAGGAAAACATCAATAACTACTTACTTATTGTTAGTAAAAGGCCGACAAGTAATAGTATAATAAATCATAGAAACGCAACTGATCATCATGACATAAATGATGTACTCGCCAAAATTATTGTTTTAATGAAGTTGATCACGATAGTTTGACCGAATATAACGTAAACGAGTGGTGAATGGCATCGTGTCTTAAAGCAAATGGCTGGAACTTTGCGTACCATGATCAAATATTTGAGGAATATTAAATGTTTTCAAATAGATTATTATAAATACTGTAACTTTCATTATCCTTATTTCATAGACAGAAACCGTTTACAGAAAAGTAGATTAACAAAACTTAATCAATCGGATTTAAAATGAAGGAGTATTTATAAAAATTAAACTAGTTGAAAGTGGTATTTAGCCTTGAGGTAAGTTACATGAACTTCCGGTAATGTGTAAGAATTGACCTAATCAATCGAAAATGAAACTTAGATATATAAATTTTATATTAAAAATAAAGTTATCGCTTTCAATTAAATATAAACATTGCAATTTCGTATATAATTTTCTCAAACACATTTAAATTAACTTTAATTGTATTTATTCTATTGCACACGTGCTTGTATACCCTAAAATTGTAGCCTATTATTTCAAATTTTAATGAATTGATAATGTTCACATCACGAAATCTACTTTTGACACAAATTTTGACTATAATATTTTCACAACTTTGAATTTTTAACAATAAATAATTTTTTGTAGGGCCATAACATTTTAGTATGTTTTATAAGACCATGATATCTATTGCCAAAAAAATTTTATGAAAATCGGCAAAAGTCTTTTTTTCAACAGTTAATTTCAAGAAAATGGCTCGATAGATTTTTACCTAAAACTAATCAGTATCGTTCCAAACCAATATCTATGAAAAAGTTATCGATTTTTTAAAATCGATTTAGAATTGAGAGCTAAAACGTGGACGAAATTTGTTCACTTTCTAGCTATTTACAAAGAAACGGTTTGGCTGATCGTCGCGCAAAATCGATAAACGAATGGCTTTTATATTTTTGAAGTCGGTCCTGCCGCTTTTGAGAAAACGTCGATTTACGGTAAAAATCTGTTTACATATACGCACACACATACACACACACTTTTTCCAAATTTGATCTCATTCGATTCTGAATTGTTTGAAATGTCGAGAAAACACAAAATTAGCAAATCGGATTTTTTGATGAAAACATTAACTTCTCCTTCGGGAAGTTAATAAAGAAACATTTTCTTATTGCTATCAAGAAATTTATATTTATAGCCTAATTTATCTGTTTCTGATAAAATAAATTTGTGAATCTAAAAAAACCTACCAATTATTAGTGATATTAAATAGTTTTCAAATGTCATTTAATTGACATAAATATCAAACATCTGTTACTGTTTTTTATTTAATATCTGTTAATAGTTCAATTCATTTCAAATAGAAATGTGCACTCAAATACATTTTCATTCGACAAATGCAACTATGTTCTTGTAAAACTGCAAGAGTTTTCTCACACTTTTCTAGTTCGAGATTACGTAGGTCGCGGATCTACCGCACTCACAATATTATATATATATATATATACATATATATTGCGTTAAATTACTTTTATAACTCACAAAAATATAACTACCGATTGTAAATTTTATTTGTATAGCATTGTACAAAATTGTGTCCGCACAGAACAAAAGCATGCCTATAGATACGTGCCTATATTTATTTTATGAATACATGTATTGATTCATATCGAATTTCGCTTCTGAATACGCCTATCACCATTTTATGCCAGTTATCACAATAGTGCTACTGATGAACGTCAGAACTTTTAATAAAATGGAAAAAATTCTCCATATGCGTATGCTATGCGCTTTATTGTTTCATATGTTTCAATGCACCGATTCGGTTAGTTCATGTGATTTCATTATATGAAATGAAACATCGGGTAAATGTAATGTACTTTATTGCATTGTATCATAAAATGTTATATTCCTGAAATTATCTCTAGAGCAGATAAAATTCGAACTAGTGTGGCGCATGGCATCGTGCTTCAAGGCAAATTGCTGGAACTTACCGTACCAACATTTTTTTTTCAAGAATAACATTTTTGAAAAAAAATTATGAAAAATTAGTTTTTTGAGAAACTATAAATTTTGTCAAAATTTACTTTTATTTGAAAAAGACTTTTTGAAGAAAAGTGCATTTTGAAATATTTTGGAAATTCTGAACTTTTATTTCAAAGCAATCGTACTGCTTTAACAGCATAAAGACGAAATATAAAAGCGCGTAAGCGCCGCGCCGTAGGCTAACGAATAAGCATTGGTACGGAACCCATAGGAATGTAAACAAAATTTATACTTATTGTAACAATCTCTATAAAATATGATAATTTGATGTGCATATGTCTAATGATCATTTTTGACATCCAGATGGCGTTTTTTTTTAATTCTTTTACTAGATCGCCGAAACCGCTAGACCTGCCTTTATGAAATTTGATCAGTTCTTTATCTTGTTAATACAAATACAATGTTTTTTGAGTTACTCAAATCGGACGCTCCGTTCTCTTAAAAACTGAGTTACCGTTTTTGGCACTTTTTGCCCCACATCGTCGGAACAACTAGACCTGCCTTCGCCAAAAACTAATCAGCACTTCTCCTTATCAATACGAATCAAATGTTTTTTGAATTATTCAAATCGCTTTATCCGTGTTCCCGAAATCGTCAACGAAAATTTGTATCCGAACACACACACATATACATCAATTTTTCTAAGGTATACCAAAATATTCAGAAACCTCTGAAACGTAAAGATATATAAAAATTTTCAGTTTCGAATTTTTGCGATTACTATATCTTGCCCTACGGGAAGTTAATAACGTACAGAATCACAAAGTCCCATTTGTGAAACATTACTGTTATAGTTAGAACTAATATTAAATATAGTTAGCACCAATTATATAAAATGTTTTGATTTAGTAATATTTTATGAATGCTACTATAAAAGGCAACAAATCATTTTTCCTTTCTGATGTCAAGATATTTATGTTCATTCCTGATCATATTAGTAACTAGTTGCAATAATGCTCTGTAAGGTTACATTTTCTCTATGTTTTTGGATCTGTATTTTTTGGTCCTAACGGATACTACTGCTTGATTTCATTCTGAACGCGATAGAAATTGAACACAGAACAAAAGTTCTTTACATTAGAAAAGAGGCACAAAGCTTTTTCCAAGGAAATAGCATATTATAGTTACAACCAACTATATACAATGTTTGGATTTAGTAATATTTTACAAGTGCTATTATAAAGGGCAACAAATCGATTTTCCTTTCTAATGTCGAAATATTTTTTTTATTCCAGATCATATTAGTAACTAGTGCCAATAATGTTCTTTAACGTTTATATTTTCACATAAAATCATCGTTGGACCTGTATTTTTTAGTCAAAACGGATACTAGACTACCTCTCGATATTCTTTTAATCGCAATAGAAGTTGAACATGAACAAAAGTTCTTACCACTAAAAAGGAGGCACGAAACTTTTTCCAAGCAAATAGCACATTCATAAAATTAAACAAATTTCTTTATTTTTGTATTTTAGAATATGGTTATCTGGATGTTCACTTAGATTTTATTAATTTTTGTCTTGATAAAAAATTATAATAGTCAATCTTAAACTGAATTCTAAAATATTTTGGAATTGGTTAGTTGATTATTATAAAGATGCTGCGAAAGGCCACTATCCAGGAACTATACAATTATTATATTTGTAACAAACAATAATTTCTCAGTGTGTTTTGTTTTGATATACCGCATTACATAAATAGAATGCAGAAAAATAATAACGTCAAAATTAAAATCTGTATGGAAAATCACAAATTTAAACTTCAATTACATATTTATATTATAATGACAGAAAGCCAATAATAATTCTGTTAATAATCGCATAAACATAATCTATGTAGTAAATTCGATTCTACTAAATCTTAAAAAATATAAGTTTTTTCTAATGCTAATTAGTGTGTGACACCAAAATTTTTGCAGGCTAGTTTTTAGTATTTGTGACAGCATTTTTTACAGGTATTTTTAAGATTTGTTACTTTGCAGAAGCATTTTGTCTGGAATTTAGTCATGCATTTTTATTAACTTAAAAGTTTTATAATTTTAAGTCAGTGTTGGTAGATGCTTTAGGCATTCACTATTCAAACTTACAAGGTAGTCGCTCATATAAAAGTATGAACATTATTTCAAGAATTAATTATAATCTTCAAAGTCTTTTGAAATGAACATGCAACTACAAACTCCATTCAAAAGACTTTTATCTATTAATATTACTATATTTTTATATATGAAAATATACGTTTTAACTTTTATACTTCAGTAAAGTTAGAAAAATAACTCGTGCTCAACTTTGTATATGGGAAATTTCATGTTTGTACGTTTGATAAAATTCCATATCAATTCGAATGAATTTATTGAATAAAGTTTCCTGCGCGGAATTAAACGTTCGCGGATTAATTTCACAGCAAATAGTTTCAGCAATTTCATTATATTGTACTGGTGAAATGAGAATTATTTAATATTTTCTCTAGAATAAGAAAATTATGAATAAATGTGAAATGTTTTAGTTAGAGCACCTTGTTCTGTTTATTTTCGCGAAAAGTTGATATTCAGAGCATTGTTTAAATAGTAATTTACGGCTGATGATGCCCGGAAATACTTTATTGTGGCAAAAGTTTTTTGTTTGCTTTATACTACTGAGTATATAATTGAAATATTTGTAATTAATTCTGAGAGAAATACCTGTTATAATAGTGCTGCTTCAACGAGCAAATTGAAATTAAACAAATATGCACCGGATATATTTCTGGACATTCGGTTTCTCTTAATACACATTACATGGAACTCATATAACATATCTATTATTCTATACATATATAAATATATAAATATAATAAATAAATAAATAAAAATAAATAACATAAAATAAGATGAAAATGTTTAGGTGGTAAAACACAGCCTTTGTAGAACTTAGTTGTATCTTATTATCGTTTGAGACGTTTTATTATGATTATGGTTTATAAAAGAGCATGAATGTAAATTAAAAACTAAAGAATTATTCAAATGACTAGTTTAAAATATTGCTGTTAATTTTGAACTTTACTCTGATTTTGACTTTGAACAGTTACTCTGATTGGAAGGTTTTGTGAATTTAGCTATTAAATTTTTTTTACAACTAGTTCAAATGAAAAAAGCACGATTTTAATGTTTGTTTTATTTGAATTAATCTGTTTCATTTTAATTAATCATTTCAAATATAAACAAAACTAGTGGTGCATGGCTTGCCGTAATTATTGGAACATCGCAAACAAAAATATAATATTGCTCATTTTTAATGATTATTTTTAACCTCCAAATGCCATTTGTTTTTTAAAAATTTCTAGTCAATTTTTTATTCCGTCAATTTGAGTGAAATATTTTTTAATCATTCAAATCGGATGCTCCAATATTTTAAACACTGATTTTTTTACACTTTTTTCACTTTTCCAAATACTAAGCCTGTCACCCTGTCAATAGGAATAGAATGTTTTTTGAATCATTTAAATCGGTTGATCTGTGCTTCCAAAGTCGTCGACGATAAATGTATCCGAACTCTTACATACAAAATCACACACACATACACCTATTTTTCTAAATTGTGAAAATGATCAAGAGGTCTTGTAACGTAAAAGTATGCAAACATGTTCATTTTCGATTTTTTTGCAATTACTATAACTTACTCTACAGAAAGTTAATAATCATTAAGTTTTATTAACGTTGTCAGAAAACTTAAGGTACTTCTTTGTAGTCAATGTTTAAATATTTTGTCAAAAAAATCGCAATATGTTTTTATCAACTCGACAATTATCAGATATCAAGAAGCTCAAATAGCTTGGTATAATGTGATTTGCTCCTCGTTAACTGAGTTTTTTGAGTTTCTGGAAACCCTTGTGACACTTTTCTTATTACGTTATTAGTAAAATTAATTTTTTTATTTCAAACATATATAATTTCGGTGATCAACAACTTGTTGTTGATCAGTCAGAACATCAGTAACCATTTACCTCTGGCAATGCATCGCCGATCGTTTAGTATAGTACAAACAAAATCAAATATCAAATTCGATACATAATATTTATTCATATATGTATATATTCCTGTGAACTGTGGTGTCTCCCGTAAATACTTCCGCGCGTGTGATATTTCATCGGCCCGCGGCTATTTTAATTCACGACGCGCTTCTGGGGCAAATCTCGGTCCCGCGCGCCCTCCATAAAGGATTCATGGTTTTCAAATTACTTTCAACCGCTGTTGTAATATTACTTTATATTTTTAATGCGCTCTCGAGCTGTACGAGTTTCGCAGTGGCGCAACATTTGTTATTATTCATTCTCAACTGAGAATCTTTATAGGAACACTAAGAGTATTGGATCCTGAACAACACATTCGAGATAGATTCTCAATTC
>NW_020536290.1:0-27188 GCF_003426905.1 Ctenocephalides felis | reverse complement strand
TGACGTCATTAGCTACAAATACTGACTATTAGCCATCGATGTGTGTGATTCGAAACGAGTTTATGTGATTGGTTTTGCCACGTAATATAAATACCAGTGATTCTACACTCGCGTTCGTGTGGATTATGAAACGTCAAATGTTAACGAACTAAGCCTCGAATTCCAGATTTAATGAAAATCTCAACTATAATACATCGTCAATTGTAGGTAATTATAATAAAAAACAAATCATACAATTAAAAATATCGTGATGTTCAAGAAACGTAAGTTTGAATATTATTATTCATAGTTGCTATATATCTAAAGGTGTATTACAATATGGGCGTTAGCTATTACAGAAAATATTAGTTATATGCTACAGATATGTATATATTATTCATGATCAGTCAAGACGAATATGCACGTGAGTAATTACATAAAACATTACTTATTGATACAGGACGGTTATTATAACATCAAATGTTGACGTAAGTGATAAGCATCACATGCACAGTATCAGAATACTATCTGTATAAAAATATTGTCTTTTCTTGTGTAATATTTAAATGGACTATTGAAGTTGAACATATCGTCTTAAAATTTGTGCGAATTCTGTGTCTAATAATACATGTAGATATTACAAAATCAACATAATATCTTTCTAAAGCCCTTACATTCAGTGACGTTTCCTTGTAATAAATCACATAAACCCTTTTGCTTAATTAGTTCCTCTGAGCGTAGGCTCATTTCCGTTGACACATTACAACCGGCTTTCGCTTTCCTTATCTTTTACAAATCGACACAATTCATAAAGTGCAAGAGGAAACGACACAGAGCAATTTTTGTTTTTTGATATCATATTTTACTGTATTAATATAGAATTTCGATCTACCTTAATCATTATTCAAATTTTCCTCTAGTAGTCTAGTTATTGTTGATTTTTATATTTATATTTATATTTATATTTATTATTTTAGTTAATATCGTCATTATGATTTCGATTCACATTCATATTTCAGGTTTTTTTATAACTACGACACACTTTTGAAAATAATTAATAATTTTATATTTTTAATTATTATAAAAGCATAATTTATCAAAACTAAATTTAGTTCATGCCGTTTATTATTGTTAAAATAAAACAATTAATTATTTTTAACTTCCCGAAGTGTAAGTTGTAATAACCGCAAAAAATCGAAAATGTAAATTTTTGCATATCTTCACGTTTCAAAGGTTTGTGAACATTTCGGTATACCTTAGAAAAAAAATGTATGTGCGTGAGTGTGTGTGTTTTATATATGTATATATGTGAGGATACAAATTTTCGTCGACAATTCCGGGAACAACTATCAACCAATAAAATAATTACCGATAGAATAATTAAAAAAAACATTCGATTCGTATAGATAGGGAGACACGATGATTAGTTTTTCCAACGGCAAGTCCAGCCGTTTCAAAGATACGGGGCTAGAAGTACCAAAAATGGTAATTCAGTTTTGAGAGAATGGAGCGTCTGATTTGAATGCTTCAGAAAACATTTTATTTGTATCGACAACATGAAAAACTGATAAAATTCATAGGTAGGCAGTAAAATAAAATAAAAAATGTAGAAAAAAGAATGCTATTGGGCGGTCTAAAATGATCATTAGCCATATGCACATTTATGGAGTGCATTCCATAAATAAATAACTAGGGGGAAGTCCCGTAACGCCGGACGGCACCAAGCACCGGACACTCTATTTAACACGTATAATTTAAGCGAGTATAAATCTTTTCATTTCAAAATACAAGTAAAAGGGACACTGAGGGCACACAGGTACAGGATCACACGCCAAGCCTCGCCTGTGACGCACACGGCCACGACGAGAGCAACCCTTTTCTGTTTTAGGCGCAAAATCACGGAGTCACTTAAATATCAATGGAAGTAATTCTAGCATATTTATACATTTACATTTGAGTAGTATGCAAAAATAAAAGTTGTACTTGATTGTTATCCGTAAAATGGTAGAATATTATTAGATCTTTAACCACTTTTAGTAGGTGTCACCAAATTAACGAAAATGTCTGTCCCATAGCACCGGACACTAAATCGTCTCTTAGTGCCGGACAGTAAACATATTGATATTCCTTGTAAGAATTTACGTAATTTATTCCAATTATTTAATTTTATTCTATATGAGTGCTAACGGTCACTAGATACCTACATTCTTCGTATTATCTAGTCAAAGAATAAAAATCTCATGATGAATGCTCCAGCTGAGACCATCGGTGTGGCCCAGCCAAAAGGGTGGATAAATAGTGATTTTTTTTGCAATATCTAAGAATATTCGTCAAAGACACGTGTGCAAACGTTCCGAAGTGTGGAGATGGCTACATATGTGATCAATGCAGGTTATTTTGAAATATCCGGTACTAAGTGCCACTGTTTAAAATCATATTTTTTATAGCAAAGTTTGATTGATAGTATTAATTATAATTTAGCAAAGATTGCGGTTTTGTTAATTTAGTTTGATTTCTAACTTTGTTATCCAACATAAATCATAATTTAATAAACATTACGTAAAATATTTTTTGATTTATTTATAAATAACCTTAAGTGTCCGCCACTAAGGGACTTCCCCTTATATTTAATCAAAATTCGATACTTTGCTATTCAACGATGATTTTATTAGGCATCGATTATTAGAGATATATTTTTTATACACTCTTTTTGTTACTGTACAAATTTTGTTTACATTTCTATGAGTTCCAAACCAATGAGTCTATGTGGGAATCAAGTAGGCAACGAAACTTGTAGAAAAAACAAATATTCAGGTCATGACATTTAGTATAGTTTTTGATAATCATAATTTTTTTCTATTAATTTATATATTTCTATAATTGGTTTGAAACTCATGGAATTTTATTGTTTGAACAGCAATCAGAACTCTTATATGTTCTATAATCTTTTTGTTTGTTAAGGATTTATGACCACTTATGTATTTCATGAGAGGCAATCCATCGATTAACCATTCTCTTATGTGTGGGATATTTTTGATATTAGGTCTTACGTCTAATAGTTATCATATGATTGGATGTTGCAGCTATGTGCACGAAGGACGATTTCCACTTAAAATTATATTGTGATCTAAAACCCCAAGTAGAAATTTGACATCAAAACGGATAAATATATTTGTCCGTAAGTCTATGACGCAGCGCTTACGCGCTTAGACATTTTGTCTCGAAAAGTTTGTAAGATCCGGTTTCGCTTTCTTCATCATCTATTCATAAGTCATGAAAATTCCAAGGGTTCAAAATATTTCACCACAAAAAATTTCTGTCGTTCTTGGACTTTTTTACCTTAAATGACTATTGAGTATTCACTTAAATGATCCTTCAAGTATTTTTTTTTGTCGAAAGCAGTTCGTTTGTCTCTGTTTATCTTTTATTACTTTTATTTGTTTATCCTTTATTACTTTTATTTCTCCAAATTCTGTTTGCTTGCAAATTTAGTCATATAATTTGCAAAACTCTCTTAGTCTTGACATCAATACAACAGAATATTTGGTACTATAACCTTTTTATACTTTTCAATTGTATATCGATTCAAAAAAGTTTTATTGTAAAATCTATAAAGTTATACTATTGATTTATAACAATGATCTTTTCCTAAATGTTATATTATGTCAAGTTTTCTTGTTCTTCTTAATGTGTACGAGCTTTAAAGTCGTAGCCTCTCGTACTATAACTAAACCAATTCCCAAATAAAATTTTTCGTCAATTCTGCGTTGACAATGGGCTCCCATTGAAGCAGATGAATTGGTATACATTAATGACATGCCATTGTCATAACAGACAATTAACAAACAGAAAATTAACTGTGCTGTGGACGAATTCAAGTTAAGTATATATGTCAAGAGCAAACGTTTGTTTGCTGAAATGATTGGATCATCTATTCGCATTGGCACTAAATAGAACTCTAGATTTGAGGGACGGAATTCTCGATTTGATAATTGATTGACCTCTGAAAAAAGGATCGAGTACTTTAAAGTATTCCGATAATCATATTTTGATTAGGAATACAATAATATAAGATTTACAATCCAAGCCTGGCAGAGTTCTGGACTAGTTTGTGCTAACCCAGTTTTTAACCATACACCATGACTGGTTTTGTATTTTTAAATAAATTGTTTTAAAATTAAAGCTATCTAAATAAATTTTTATGTCGAAGACAAAAAAATTTTCAATTTTTTTTCATATTTCACAAGTTTTTGAAAATTTTGAACTTTTTTCAAAAACAACTGCTTAACTGTTTTAGAGACAAAATATCGAAGAGCGTAAGCGCTGCGTTGCAGTCTAACGGATAAGCATTGGTATGGAACCCATAAAAACATAAAAAATATTTTAAAGCTTTTTTTAAAAAAAATTTTCGGTACGGGTAGTTTCAACAATGTGCCTTAAGACACGATGCCATGCACCACTAGTAACATTTTTTATTGGATCTTCAAAACCGCTGGACCTGCATTCGAAAATTTTTTATCAGTTCACCCATTCAAATCGGACGCTCCGTTTCCTCAAAAACTGAATTACCATTTTTGGCACTTTTTGTGTGGTATCATTTAAAACGGCTTGAACAGCTTTTGCCAAAAACTAATCAGCACGTCTCCTCCTCATCATACAATTAAATGTTTTTTGAAATATTCAAATCAACAATAACTTTGTCCTATAAAAACTTTCAAAAATTATTCGTTGTTAATTCAATATTTTTTAATATCGTGAGTTATAATGAATAAAACTATATTTATTGATCTTGGAATAAAATTCAATGCTATTAATATCATTCAAGTTGC
The DNA here is from genome assembly GCF_003426905.1 of Ctenocephalides felis. Classification (NCBI taxonomy): domain Eukaryota; kingdom Metazoa; phylum Arthropoda; class Insecta; order Siphonaptera; family Pulicidae; genus Ctenocephalides; species Ctenocephalides felis. The sequence goes on along the minus strand of NW_020536290.1, from coordinate 22,380 downwards.
TTCAGAACACGTTTTCGTATTACACAATCCCGAAGCATGCATAATTAAGCACTTCGCATCGTAAGCGATTATTTCGTTCTTCATTCTAAATGCGGTATATTATTGGAAGAATGGCTCCTTTGAACTCAAGTGTATGGATAACAAAAATTACATCATGATTATTTAGATGAGATATGCGAAATTACTAAATTGGGCATGGTTTAATTCAAAATATCCATTCAGCTTATTTTTATGACCCAGAGCAATTATATGTTATTGATATTGATATTGTAATCATGGATAAAATCATCTTAAATATTTTTTTAATTATTATTTTGCTTTTTAAATGATGGATTATCATTGTGTTTTCATGAAACAGAAGTCAATAGATCAATTTGCACTTATGTATATATTAGTCTCTATAATTTAGATATTTTTTCATTCTATTAGGCATATATAAAATATAGACAAACTAATGGGTTTTATTGTTTTTATAATACCTCAGATTATAATATTCAAACAACACATCCTTATACACTTAAAGTATAAATATTTTTGAATCTCTAGAAATTGTTTAGAATATACCTTACTTAGCAAAACAACGTTTGCCGGGTCAGCTAGTATATATATATACTATATACTTTATACTATATATATATATATAATAATATAATTATATATATATAGTGAAAGTGGGAAATCAAAATAAAATATCTTGTTTTGATATATAGGGAACTTGTGTTGGCGCATAAAAATGGAACGCAAAATTTGTTGGTAAATGTGTTACTGCGAGAAAAAATCGAATAATTTTCGGGAAACCCTAAAACGGCTCTTTTCTTTTTCTCATACATACGTTTACAATATATGTGGGAATGGGAATCAAGTAGGCAACGGAATTTGTAGAAAAAACAATTATTCATGCCATGACATTTTGTGTAGTTTTTGAAAACCTAATTTTTAATATATTTTTATAACATAGAAATATTTTTCTATTAATTTATGAGCTATATTGGCAGCCAAAACATTGATGTAAATGAATTAAATTTCAAAATTCAAGAACGAATTGCAGGCGAATCGAGGATATATGAAGCAGTTGATTCAGCAACTAACCTAAGACGATGTAGTTAACTATTCACCGGAATTTTTAAACTCGCTGGATTTACCAGGATCATCTCACAATCATCAATCAAAACGCGCCTTTGCAACCGCACAAATTTAGCGATAAAAAAACTACTAAACAACGTGATGGAAGCAACAAAAAGATGTTTTTCATACCGTGCATCCCAAAGATTCCGACTGATTTGTCATTTGAGTTTAAACGACTATAGTTTCCAGTGCGTTTATGGTATCATTAAGTGTTTGTGGTATTAATTTGGGCAACTCATGTTTTTCACATGTTCAATTGTATGTTGCCTGTTCCCGTATTGGAAAAGATTTGTTTGTCTATGCGCCAAGTAATCGAACAAAAAACATCGTTTATCACAAAGCACTACACTGAAAATAGAACTGATTTTTGAATTATGATTTACATGATTAAAATTACTTACTTCTAAATGCTTAGTGCTTTATTTAATTATTTTTAATTCACAGGGTGACCGTTCTGTTCAGGATAATTTTTTGAAAAGAATATAAAAAAGGTAGGAACAAAACACCGCCACATCACACATTTTTTTGACGGGACGAAGTCTGTCGGGTCAGCTAGTAATTTATATTTGTATCACGCAAATGTTAATTTTTGTCTAAATTATCTTTTCCATTATTTTTTCTTGTTCTATTACTTATTCGCTTACGGTATACTGATTACGGCAATTTTTACTTTCATTTAATTAACTATTATTTTTATCTAATTACTAGATGGTAATTATCTAGAGATTCTAATTAGTTCATTTAGGTGATTCTACATAGTTTGCGGCGGATTTAATTAGTTGCTGAAAGAGTTATGTTCATGTAATTATAAAAGCATAGAATGTTTTGTTAATAACATTCAACAACTAAGTATTCATTATTATATACTCATAAACAAGAGCTAGCGAATTGTTCTATAATGTGGTTTTTGGAATTAAATTGAAATGACTTGTGGGAGTAGTAATGTATATTAAAGTATAAACTCCCATCGTATAAAAATATATAAATTTTATTCATTATAAAATATTACTGATATAAAAATATAAATGACAAGTCCAATTGTTTTTTTACAATCATCTTGACTAGCCTGCTTGATCCCCACACACTCCCTGCCCAGTGTTGACCTCACAGTTTAAAAAGAAAATATAGGGAAACACGTTATAAAAATAAGGTGGGAAAGCAGATTATATAGATTGTGGTACTAGTCAATTAGTAATTCCAATGTTTCGTTGGCAGATCCACCGTATGGTAGGCAATTCGACCTTTCATCAACTCCATATTCTGCATAAGGTTCTGACTAAAAAAAATGTGAAAAATTTCCTGAACCTCGATGTCGGTGAACTTCTAAGAATCAGCCTCGGTCTAATGGGTATTACTTATATCCGAATTACTTAATGTTTGGAATGCATAATTTATGGGTACAGTTTCCATTTCTGCAGGCGTTGCATTCGTATCTGATGGGTTCTGATCAGAGAAAGAAGTTGGCTCTTTATACAAATCAGGATCATTGGTTTCTTTAACATAAGAGTCCAGAATTGTGGAATCCAATAAATAATTTATGTCAAATTTTGTTTTGACTCGTCGCTGTCACCGATAATGGGAGGTAGCATCAAAAGACGATTTGTTGAGTTAATGGACAAGGAGAGGTTGAATTGCATTCCAATGAAAAGTTTAGGCTCCAAATTATTTTTTCTGTCAGCAATAAACACTGAGGTTTGGGTATACCAAATGAGTAACCACGGAAGTCCGATTCAGATAGTAAGTGCGTTAACTACGATGAACCGAGGACTGGACATACCTTATAAGTCGCCTCTAAAGACCAGTGATTATGGTGCTGCGTCAAAATCAAAATTTCTTAAATCCTCGAAAAATAAAACTCTTTTGTCTTCATTTCAATCGTCGTAGGTCACCAATGTGGGAGTTGTAATGATTATGAAAATATATTAAAGTATAAACTCCCATCGTATAAAAATATATAAATTTTATTCATTATAAAATATTACTGATATAAAAAATATAAATGACAAGTCCAAGTGTTTTTTTACAATCATCTTGACTAGCCTGCTTGATCCCCACAGACTAAAATTGTTGCTAATTATTTTATTGTAGCGATTATAATAAATTGTATTAGAGTTAACAAAAAGGAATTATATTATATTCCGACTATTTCATTAAAATATTAATTAATGATAATTATATTTTTAATGAAAAGTAGATTTGCATAATAAAAACTTTTAGTATATATGATTTAATTCTAGCGTATCGAAAACAGTACGCATTTTTTATTGCAAAAGTAGACAGAGTTGCAAATAAATACATATTTATTTAGCTTTTTGTATTTGGCATTTTTAACTTCCCGTAGGGCAAGTTATAGTAAACGCAAAAAAATCGAAAATGAAATTTTTTATTTATCTTTACGTTTCAAAGGTTTCTGAATATTTTGGCATACCTCAGAAAAAATGGATGTATGTGTGTGTATGTGTATGTGCATGTGTGTGTATGTATGTGTGTATGCGGATGAAAATTTTCGTCGACGATTTCGGGAACACCGATCAACCGATTGGAATAATTCAAAAGCATTCGATTCGTATTGATAAGGAGACGTGATGATTAGTTTTTGGCGAAAGCAGGTCTAGCCGTTCCGAAGATACGGCGCAAAAAGTGCCAAAAACGGTAACTCAGTCTTTAAGAGAACGGAGCGTCCGATTTGAATAATTCAAAAAACATTTTACTTGTGTTGACAAGATAATGAACTGATCACATTTTCATGAAGGCAAGTCTAGCGGTTTTGGAGATCTAATGAAAAAAGTAAAAAAAAGCCATTTGGCGGTCAAAAATGATCATTAGATATATGCACATCAAACTAGTTGGTTTGGTATTTAGCCTTGAGGCAAGTTACATGAACTTCCCGATATGTGTGAATAATTGACTTAATCAATAAAAAATAAATTAATTTATGAGTGATTAAAAGTATTCCGAGTGGATTTATTACACATAATTGAACACGAACGAACACTTTGACTCGGAGTATTTTCTAAAAGCAAATTTTCAAAAATCAATAATTATTATAATTGAACCAGTTTCCATAGGACTTTAATGGCTCAGTATATTCATTAGAACCAAGAACTCTATCGTTATACCAAGTAAGTCTTCTATTTTTAATTTTAACAAACGTCAAAAAACTACTCATTTTCTTAAAATTTGGTGAATTTTTAAAATTAAACTACTTGTCGTAAGGGCGTAATATTTCAATAAGTTGTATAAGACATTGATATATATCGCCAAAAAAGTTCCATAAAAATCGGCTTCAATTTTTGTTCACCTAAAACTAATCAGTATTATTCCCAACTAATATCTTTCGAACAGTTTTTTGATTTTTCAAAATCGATTCGGTAGAATGAGCTTAAATGTGGACGAAAAGTTTAACACTTTTTTTTCAAATTACAAAGAAACGGCCGATCGTCGCACAAAACTGAGAAACGATAATCCTCATCGAGATACATCAAATGGTTTTTAAATTTTTGAAATCGGTTCAGGCGTTTTTGAGCAAACGTCGATGAAAGTTCTCATTTTGACAAATGCCAAAAAGACCATACTAATTTTTGCAAACTTTGACGAATTTTAAAGCTAAACGAGTTGTCGTAGGGCCGTAATATTTTAGTATGATCTAGAAGACTATGGTATCTACCGCCGAAAAAATAATCATAAAAATCGTCGAAATTTTTTTTTAAAAAACTTTATTACAAGAAAACGGCCCGGCCGATTTCTACCAAAAACTAATCAGCACGATTCCCAATCAATATCTTTCGAACGGTTTTTGAATTTTCAAAATCGATTCAGAATTGCGGGCTAAAACGTAGACGAAAAATTTTTCATTTTTCTGCGATTTATAAAGAAACGGCTTGGCCGATCGTCGCACAAAACTGACAAATAATAGTCCTCATCGAGATACATCGAATGGCTTTTAAATTTTTGAAATCGGTCCAGCCGTTTTTGAGAAAACGTCGATTTACGGCAAAAAATCTGTTCACATACACGCACACACACACATACACACACATACTTTTTCCAAATTTGGTCTCATTCGATTCAGAATGGCTTGAAACGTCGAGAAAACATAAAATTAGCGAATCGGATTTTTTGATGAAAACATAAACTTCTCCTTCGGGAAGTTAATTATCAGATATTTTATAGAGATGTCAACAATGAGTATAAATTTTGTTTACAATCCTATAGGTTCCGTACCAATGTTTATCCGTTAGACGTCTCTATGCTGTTAAAGCAGTACGTTTGCTTTGAAAAAAAGTTCAGAATTTCTAAAATAGGTCAAATAGGTTCTTTATTTTGATAAAGAAAATTTGTTTTCCAAAAAAAAATTTTTTTCAAAGAAAAGTAATTTTTTGTCAAATTTATAGTTTCTCAAAAATCTAATTTTTTTAAGTAAATTTTTTTAAAAATGTTAATCGTTTTTAAAAATAATAATTTTTGGTACAGGAAGTTCCAGCAATTTGCCTTGAGGCACGATGTCATGCATGTCCTATCGCATGGATTGCATTTTTTAACTTCGAAAATGAAAGTTTTTATACATTTTGCGTTTCACAAGCTTTTGAGCATTTTGAAATATTTTAGAAAAAATAGATGTATGTGTGTATGTGCGTATACAATTTTTTGTCGACGATTTCGGATACGCTTATTAACCGATTTGAATATTTTCCTGTGTATTTTGAATACTTTTCTCATCGCGATATATGTTGTTTCACCTTTATGCTTCAGATTTTTTTGGTTCCGATATATTTTTAAACTAGTTGGTATTGGTATTTTGACTTAAGGCAAGTTACATGAACTTTCCGATATGTGTAAATGATCGACTTAATCAATAAAAAATAAATTAATTTATGAGTGATTGAAAAAGAGTGGATTTATTGCACATAATTGAAAACGAACGAACACGTTAACTCGGAGTATTTTCAAAAAGCAAATTTTCAAAAACGAACAATTTTTATAATTGAATCAGTTTCCGTAGGACTTTAATGGTTCAGCATGTCCATTAAGACCAAGTACCCTATCGTTATACCAAGTAAATCGTCTAATTTTAATTTTAACAAACGTCAAAAAAACTACTCATTTTCTCAAACTTTGATGATTTTTTAAAATTAAACTACTAATCATAAGGCCGTAATATTTCAGCAAGTTCTATAAAACCATGATATATATCGCAAAAAAAGTTCCATAAAAATCGGCTTAATTTTTTTTTTTCAACAGTTAATTACAAGAAAACGGCTCGGTAGATTCTCACCTAAAACTAATCAGTATCATTTCCAACTAATATCTTTCGAACAGTTTTTGATTTTTTAAAATCGATTCGGTAGTTTGAGCTTAAATGTGGACGAAAAGTTTAACACTTTTTTCCAAATTACAAAGAAACAGCTGGGCCGATCGTCGCACAAAACTGAGAAACGATAATTCTCATCGAGATATCAAATGGCTTTTAAATTTCTGAAATCGGCTCAGGCGTTTTTGAGAAAACGTCGATGAAAGGTCTAATTTTGACAAATGCCAAAAAACGATATTAATTTTTGCAAACTACGAAGAATTTTTAAAATTAAACGACTCGTCATAGGGCCGTAATATTTTAGTATGATCTATCTAACTATAGTATCTACCGTCAAAAAAAATCATAAAAATCGTCAAAAAAAATTTGTTTAACACTTTATTACAAGAAAATGGCCCGGCCGATCTTTACCAAAAACTAATCAGCACGATTCCCAACCAATATCTTTCGAACAGTTTTTGAATTTTCAAAATCGATTCAGAATTGCGGGCTAAAACGTGGACGAAAAATTTTACACTTTTCTGCGATATACGAAGAAACGGCTTTGATGATCGTCGCGCAAATGTGATAAACGCTAGTCCTTAACGAGATACATCGAATGGCTTTTAAATTTTGAAACCGGTCCAGCCATTTTTGGAGAAAACGTCGATTTACGGCAAAAAATCTGTTCACATACACATTCACACACATACTTTTTCCAAATTTGATCTCATTCGATTCAGAATGGCTTGAAACGTCGAGAAAACAAAATTAGCGAGTCGGGGATTTTCTTATGAAAACAAACTTCTCCTTCGGGAAGTTAACTAGTGGTGTATGGCATCGTGCATTAAGGCAAATGGCTAAAATTTTCAGTACAGTAATTTTAAATTTTTACAACATTTGAAAATTTTTGAAAATTTCGAGAAAAAAAACAATTAAGAACATTTTTTAACTTCCCGTAGGGCAAGTTATATTAATCACAAAAAATTCGAAAATAAAATTTTTTGGCATACCTTAGAAAAAATGGATGTATGTGTGTGTGTGTGTGTGTATGTGTGTGTATGTGTGTGTATGTATGTGTGTGTGCGTGTATGTGTGTGTGTGGATACAAATTTTCGTCGACGATTTCGGGTACACGGATGAAGCGATTTGAATAATTCAAAAAAACATTCGATTTGTATTGATAAGGAGACGTGCTGATTAGTTTTTGGCATAAGCATGCCCAGCCGTTTCGAAGATACGGGGTAAAAAGTACCAAAAACGGTAACGCAGTTTTTGAGAGAATGGAGCGTCCGATTTTAATAATTCAAAAAACATTTTTCTTTTATTGACAAGATGGAGTATTGGTCACATTTATGTGAAGGCAGGTCTAGCGGTTTCGGAGATCTAGTGAAAAAAGAAAAAAAAGTTATTTGGCGGTCAAAAATGATCATTAGACATATCACACATCAAATTATCAGATATTATATAGAGGTTTTAACAATAAGTATAAATTTTGTTTACATTCCTATCGGTTCCATACCAATGTTTAACCGTTAAACGGCGACGCGGCGCTTACGCGCTTCAATATTTAGTCTCTATGCAGTTAAAGCAGTACGATTGTTTAAAAAAAAAGTTCAGAATTTCCAAAATATTTCAAAGTAAAGCATTTTTTTCGAAAAGTCTTTTTTTTTCAAACAAAGTAAATTTTTGTCAAAAATATATAGTTTCTCAAAAATCGATTTTTTTTTAAAGTAATTTTTTTTCAAAAATGTTAATCTAAAAAAATAAAATGTTATTTTTAAAAAAATAATAATTTTTTGTACGGGAAGTACCAGCAATTTGTCTTAAGGCACGATGCCATGCGCCCCACTAGTTTTAATTTTTAACAAGGCGATCGTCGCGCTGTGTATCTGTTCTAGAGACGAAATATAAGTGCGTAAGCGCCGTCGCATTCTCTAACGGTTAAACATTAAACATCAAATCTTTTCTCAGAACTTATAGAAATGTAAACCAAATTTGTACTTAATATTAAAATCTCTATAAAATATCTGATAATTTGTTGTGCATATATCTAAAAATTATAAATATATAATATATATATATATATAATATATATAAATTTTTGACTGTCAAATGGCATTTTCGTCTACTTTTTTCTTCTCAATCTTAATCTAAAAAAATCTTTAAAAAACCTATATGCAAAAGAAATGATTAAGTTTTTATTTTAATTTTAAAATAATAGTAAAATACATCTCTCGCAGTTAAAAACTAGTAGGACAGTATGTCATTACTAAAAGATCTCTCTAAAAACAGTAGGGAGACTGGGTATGGTTGTGCCAGTCGTCATAACACCTAATCTATACTGATTTTGAGATAGGATTCAAAGAGAGAAAGATGAAGTATGTTTGTTCGCGCAAGTTCCACTATTGTATTGAGTAAGTGCCCTACATTAATATGATCTGTAGACCACATATCTTTTAAGAGTCAAAAGTAGGTTATTTGATCGATTTCTTTTAATAATAACTGCTTTTTGTATACAAATGGATCACTTTGTTTGTTATTTTGCTGTGAGTTGAATATTAGTAGTTAGTTACCAGCAATTAGATTGGTTTCATATGACATGTATATGTAGTGATATCGTTTTTCAATCTACGTTTATGCCTGGAGATATGGACAATTGTACCACTCGCCCTTTTCTTGTGTGATTTGATTTCATGGCCAAATTCATCGTTTTTAAGGACAGTATTTCAGTATTTCCTTGTAGACAGATATTACCATTTATTTTACTTTTCTCCCAGCTAACTGGTGAATTAACAAAATTATTACTGATCCAAAGTAAAGTGGCACAACCATACCTAGTGTCCCCTACTGCTTATAAAACAGTACATAAATGTTTTGAACTCATTTTTTGAAAATATTCAGCATGCATCTTTCGATATTGTCCTCTTCTCTATTAAATAATGATAATACGGGTATGACATATTTAATTGGATGTGCAATAACTATTTTAATCAACCTGATATTATATTCTTCAGCAAAAAGCTAATTTGCCACAAAGAAGAAATACACATATACTTTAAAGTAGCATAGCATTCACATGTCCTTTAATCTTCCAACTGTTAATCCTACTTAATATTAACGCGTATGTTGAATTATTTAAAAATCATTAAGGGGAATTTTAATGAGCACTTATTTTAACTCCAGACATATGATCCTGATAATCAATTCTTAGTGTTGAACAGATAGCTAATAAGCTAATAAGCTATCCGTTTCTTCTTTAATGAAGTTTTGAAAATATTTAACAAACAAAAGTGCCCGAAATATTTGCCAAATGATATTCAATATGATTTTCTAAAAGACTTCCAAAATTTGCTTTAAGTATTTTACATTTTCAATAGATCAAGTGATAGGGATTGAAAATAAAATATTAAAATGTATGCATATCTTTGCGTTTCAGATGTCTCAGAACATTTTGCCATACTCTAAAAAAATGTATGTGCGAATGCAAAATTTCGCAGACAATTTCGAGATCACAGATTATCCGACTTGAATGATACAAATCGATTTCAGCTCATCTAACTTTTATTCAAATATACTCCATATATTTATATAAAAAAAACTTAGACAAAAATCTTTCTTAGGATTTCTCCGTGGCGATGAGATAAAAACTTTTATATTTGCGCTTTCGACATTCACCACGGACAACATGCTACTACTACTACTATAATAGATGGAAATATGTGAAAATAACCTCTCCCAAAAATAAGTATAAGATACATTTCTGAGAATTTGGAAATTTCCGAAAAAACTGGCCTCATGAAAAACTTGTATTTTGGAAAGCAGAAATATTTTTTTTTTATATCTTGAAAATTTTGATTTTTAACATTACATAGGGTAAGTTATAGTAATGGTCCAAAAATGAAAATTGTTGCATATCTTCACATTTCAGAGGTTTCGCAACATTTTGGCATACCTTAAACATACGCATACCATTTGTGTGTGTTCGATTTATGTGTCCACAATTTGTCGTCCACGATTTCGGAAGCACAGATCAACCGACTTGAATAATTCAAAATACATTCGATTCATATTGATAGCCGTTTCAGAGATATGGAACTAAATGTGCATAAAATGGCAGTTTTTGAGAAAACTAAGCATTGGATTATAATTATTCAAAAAACTGTTTTTCTTGTTTTGACGACACAATTGCTTTTGGAGATTTTTTTTTAATTTTTAGAGGATTTTTTTTGAATATCGAAAATAATTTGAATTTTAATTTAAATTCTACCTAAAGTTTTAAATCTCACTTATATACTTCAAATACATAATTTTAATTTTGCTATTCAGATTATATAATTCTTATAAAATTAGTCCTTCATTTTAAATCCGATTGATTAAGTTTAGTTTATTTACTTTTCTTTATAAACGTCGTCGTCCAATTCATAAGCTCTTATATTTCGTCTATAAAATAAGATTAGTGAATGTTACAGTATTTATAATAATCTATTTGATAACATTTAATAGTTCATTATTATTTTAATCAATTGAATTATATTAGAATATTTCATTACGGTGCGGGAAGTTCCAGTAATTTGCCTTAAGGCATGATGTCATGCTGCTGGACCTGTCTTTGATTAGGTCATCACTTTGTCAATGCACATGAATAATTTTTTGAGCTCATAAGTATCTCCAAAAATCTCTTTTGTAATGATTTTACTAGACGTAATATAACAATCCGTAAAAAATATTGGTTCAATACACAAGCTAGTAAAGCACTAATTAGTGCTCTAATTTATATAGGTATATATTATATATTATAATAAGGTCTCAACATATTATCAGCATCAATCAGACATTCTAATATATGTAGATATCTGGTTTATTTATTTTAGTTAAATTATGATCTAGTAATATGTCATTAAGATTATAAATCTTAGAATATGAAATGTAACATTAATTTCTGTTATCGCAAGTGATGACCAGCATTCCTACTAATAACTTTGAGTATGTGTAATTAACGTCAACGTGCAACAGTCAGATACTCGACTGACATGACCTGCACTTAACAAGAGTTGATTATTTAGTTTTTTTCATTATTTTGTTTTGTTTTTTTGTTCTGAGAATCGCACTTGATGTCGTTTGATGTAAGATGTATTTTTTTTTCTGCCCCCTTGACAATTATATGTCATATATTTAATAACCTATGATTAAACTTAACGATTGATTAAACTCATACTCGATCAGAGAAAAAGATTGTTGACAAAGTTGCGAGTTTATAAAAATAGGCTTTTCTTTAAAAACATTTATAGTGGGGAGGAGTGGGACGCAAAGATTCAATTTGACTTGTAGCAATTATACTGTCAAAACCAGAAAAACTGCATCAAAATAAATAACACATATCAAACAAACAACTATCTAACTATGTTCAGTGAAGTTCCTAGCTAGATCATTGATGTGCAACTGTTTTTTTATTTTTTGTAAATTGTAAGAAATATATCCTCAGATGGATTCATTCATGCACCTCATGCTAATGTAAACTTTCTCAAGTGCTTTGAGCTATAAGATCCTCAATAAGATTATAATTATCTATTTGAAAAGAAAATGTATAAAACATTGTTGTCAATCATTGATCAATTTTTATGACTACTGATTTTTTTTCTCGGATATATAATTCTGGTGCGGAAAGTTCACCGTAAATACATACAACTACCGTATTTACGTATATGTCCCTAATTCGCTGCATACATACACACATACCCGCACACTAGTGATTCGTGCTCTATAAATATCGTGCGTCATTGATAGAAACAAGTGCACTACGGGTTTTGCCCTATTTCTATAAGCTTTGACATTACACAAATGATTTATCGTAGATGAAATAAAAGAAACATCTGATTCTCTCATTACTACCATATTTTATGTATATGGGAATAATGGAAATAAGTAAAAAATCATATATTTTCTTGCTAAAGAGTAGTAATTTCAAACTCAATTATTAGGGTTAAAAATTAAAAAAACATATACCGTAATTAGGTCACAATATTCTGTGGTCATTACCAACTTAGTAACACCAAAAACACCACTAAATTTAAGCATAATTGAGAATAAAAGACTAAAATAATTCAGGTCTACTTTTCCTAATTGCGTGACACTCACGGAATTACGTTCAATGCCTCAATTGTGTGAACTTAATTACGGGAGTCACAAAATTGACACTTTCTTAAAACATATTTGCTCGATTTAACTATAAAACTTATCACTTATTAATTCTTAAAAATTATTGAAAAAGCTTACCAGTGTCACATAAAAATCTTAAGCAATTGTAGCGTCACATTAACCTAACTAACAACAGGCCTGTACGTAATGGCGATCGGGTTATGACTGATGCGTTCAGAAGCTCTATATGGTTTTAAAAACTAATATTTAAAATGAAAAATCGTGCTTATTTGATGAGAATCGAATTATAGTTTATGTGGTATTGTTTAAAATTATTATTCACCGACTGTTTTCTTATTTTGCGATCAAAATGAAAAACTCCCGTAATAATGTACTATCCCGGAATAGTGTACGTTTACCTTATATTCATATATGTGCATGGTTTTCTACCCTAAGGGTATTTTACCTGTTAACATTTGTTTCTATTTCTATAAATAAATATATTTAGAATAACATGATGTATATGTAACAAAACAAATTGGCACCTTCAGTTGTTTTTAGTTATATTAGTGTTAATTATATATTTTACTATAAAAATCTATTACGCATAAAAAATAGATAAATATCGGTAGATAAACAAATCTATGAGATTGATTGTTTATTATTGTGATGCATGTATCCTTAACTACATCGGTTTTTGTAGCCATGTGTATTTAAATACATTAATTTTTAACTTCCCGTATGGTAGATATAGTAATGGGCCGAAAATCGAAAATGAAAATTTTTGCATGTTTTGAAGGTTTCTGAACATCTTGGCATACCTCAGAAAAAAATAGATGTGTGTGTGTTTTGTGTGTCCGCATTTTTTCGTTCACGTTTTCTGGCGCACGGATCAACCCATTTGAATGGCTCAAAGAACATTCGATTCCTATTGATAGGGAGATACCGAACAAAGAGTGCAAAAAATAGAAATCGAGTTTTTGAGAGAACGGAGCATCTGATTTGAATGATCCAAAAAACATTCAATTCGTAATGAATGGAAGAAGCGGTGATTAGTTTTTGGCAAAGACAGGTTCAGCCATTTCGAAAAAACAGAGCAAAATGTGCAAAAATGGCAGTTTTTGAGAGAACTAAGCGCCCGATTTGAATGATTTAAAGAACCTTTTGCTTGTTTTAACAAAATAATTGCTTTTGAAAAAAATTGAAACAAATTTAATTTTTTTTGTATATCGAAAATAATTCATATTTTAATTGCAATTCTGGCTGAAGTTCTAATATAATTTAAATAAAAAAATTGAAATTTGCAATTCAGTTCATATAATTCTTATAAATATTAGACAATGTTACAATATTTATAATAATCTATTTGAAAAAAAATAATATTCTTCGACCATTTCGTTACGGCACGGGAAGTTCCAGCAATTTGTCCTAAGGCACAATGCCATACACCACTAGTTATTTTTCAAATGCACCCTGCACATTACGGCACTTTTAAACACCTTTTAGAAAGGAGATTAAAATAAAACTGCCATCAATCAAACGTTGAGCAGGTTTATTAAGGATCCAAATAACAGTTCACATACTGTTTATTATTAAATACAATTTTGCCTTAAATGTCAGTATCAATCAATATCAGTAGAAAATAACAAAAAAATGCTTTTATATAACAACTAGCCGACCCGACAGACTTCGTCCTGTCAAAAAAAATTGTAATGTGGCGGTGTTTTGTTCCTACCTTTTTTCTATTCTTTGCAAAAAATTTTCCTGAACAGAACCGTCACCCTGGTAATAATTCGGTGTGAATTAAAAATAATTAAATAAAACACTATAAGCATTTAAAAGTAAGTAATTTTAGTCATGTAAATCATAATTCAAAAATCAGTTCAATTTTCATTGTAGTGCTTTGTGATAAACGATGTTTTTTGTTTGATTACCTGGCGCATAGACAAACAAATCTGATGGTTTTCCAATACGGGAACAGACAACATACAATTTTCCATGTGAGAAACATGGGTTTTTCAAATTGGAATCGTAGTCAAATGGCACATCAGTCGGAATCATTGGGATGCACGGTGCGAAAACATCTTCTGCTTTATACTATCCTTTCAATATAGTTGCTTCCATCACGTTGTTTGGTAGTTTTTATCGCTAACCTTGTGCCGTTGCAAAGGCGCGGTTGGTCGATATTTCGCAACATTATAATTGCCGATCCAAGTGAGGTGACAATCCTAGCAAATCCAGCGAGTTTAAAAACTCCGGTGGATCGTCTTGGTTAGTTGCCGAATCAACTGATTCGCCTGTAATTTGTTCTTGAATTTTGAAATTTAATTCATTTACATCAATGTTTTTGGCTGCCAATATAGCACGTTAATTAACAGAAAGATATTTCTATGTTTATATAAATATATTAAAAATCAGATTATCAAAAACTACACAAAAAGTCATGACATAGATCATTGTTTTTTCTACAAATTTTGTTGCCTACTCGATTAAAAAAGAAAAGGGCTGTTTTTAGGGTTTTCCCGGCAATTATTCGATTTTTTCTCGCCGTAAGAACCATCCTTGGACATGAACGAACATTTTAAAAGAAGAATTGGCCAAATTGGTCCAGGCGTTGTTGAGTTATGCGCTTACCAACACATTTTGCGATCCATTTTTATATATAAGAAGATATACTATAATAAAAACGTAGTGCATTATTTACTTGTTTAAAACTGCATAAGTTTACTTAGCCCATACAAAAATGCTCAATACTAAATCTTTTGTTTTAATCAATTTAATAATTAGATTATAACTACATAATCTATAAGTAAATTAAATACTTATTCTATGTGTTCTATGTAACGAAATGTTCGAGGAATATTAAATGTTTTCAAATAGATTATTGTAAATACATACTGCAAAATTGTCTAATAATAATAAGAATTACATAAACTGAATTGCAAAGTTGAAAATATTTGTTTAAAGTATATTAGAACTTAAGTGAGAATTACAATTGAAATCTGAATTATTTTCGATATACAAAAAAAAATATTAAAAAAAATATTGAAACATTTTTTTTTTCCAAAAGCAATTATTTTGTTAAAACAAGCTGAAAGTTTTTTGAATCATTCAAATCGAACGCTTAGTTCTCTCAAAAACTGCCATTTTTTGCACATTTAGCTCTTTATCTCCGAAACCGCTGGACCTGCCTTTGCCAAAAACTAATAACCGCTTCTCTCAACCATTACAAATTGAATGTTTTTTGGATTATTCAAATCGGATGCTCCGATCTCTCAAAAATTAGATTTCTATTTCCTGAACGGCTAGACCTGCCTTTGCCAAAAACTATTCAGCACATCTCCCTATCCATAGGAATCAAATGTTTTGAACCATTTAATTCTGTTCATCCGTGCGCCCGAAAACGTGGACAAAAAATTGTATCCATGCATACATACACACATCCATTTTTTCTGAGGTATGCCAAAATGTTTAGAAACCTTCAAAACGTGAAGATATGCAAACATTTTCAATTTCGATTTTCGGCCCATTACTATAACTACCCTACGAGAAGTTAATTAAAATATGTCTTATTTGAATAATTCAAAGTACATTTTAAAAATGTTTTCAATTTTTCAAAAACAAAAATTCCAAAATTCTCAAAAGTCGAGTTTGCAAAAAATGGAAGCTTTTAAAAGTTTTAAATTACGGTACGGAAAGTTCCATTTTGTTTAAGGCTCGATGTCATCACATTCGTCTTCGGCAAATGCCGTATCTCGTCCAAAAAGAGCCCAACAAATGAGTTTATAAAGGGGATTACATCGGTACAATTTTCTTGGATTTTGTGATAGGTACACGTCCGTTACGGAACATTTTTTCTGTAACAATCTGCGACTGCTGATAGCCAGGTGTTAAAAATACAAAAGATACCTCGGAATTTACATTGCATTTCGCTACAAGGAAGCGGGGAATAGGCATATGGTGTGTAACTTACAATTTGCTCAAGTAAATTATGTATATTTATACAAACGAGAAACTTAAATTGGTATTTTTAACTTCCCGAAAGAGAAGTTTATGTTTTCATCAAAAAATCCGAATCGCTAATTTTATGTTTTCTCGACGTTTCAAGCCATTCTAAATCGAATGAGACCAAATTTGGAAAAAGTATGTGTATGTGTATGTGTGTAAACAGATTTTTTGCCATAAATCGACGTTTTCTCAAAAATGGCTGGACCGATTTCAAAAATTTAAAATCCATTCGATGTATCTCGATGAGGACAAGCGTTTATCAATTTTGCACGACGATCAGCTAAGCCGTTTCTTTGTAAATAGCAGAAAAGTGAGAATTTTTTCGTCCACGTTTTAGCCCGCAGTTCTGAATCGATCTTGAAAATTCAAAAACCGTTCGAAAGATATTGATTAGGAATCGTGCTGATGAGTTGTTGGTAGTGATCGGCCGGGCCGTTTTCTTGTAATAAAGTGTTAAAAAAAATTTTTCGACGATTTTTATTATTATTTTTTGACGGTAGATACCATAGTCTTCTGGATCATACTAAAATATTACGGCTCCACGACAATTGGTCTAACTTTGAAAATTCGTCGAAGTTTTCAAAAATTGGTATCGTTTTTTTGGCATTTAACAAAATTAAACCTTTGACCGACGTTTTCTCAAAAACGCCTGAACCGATTTCATAAATTTAAAAGCCATTTGATGTATCTCAATGAGGACTATAATTTATCAGTTTTGTGAGACGATCTGCCGAGCCGTTTCTTTGTAATTTGAAAAAAAGTGTTAAACTTTTCATCCACATTTAAGCTCAAACTATCGAATCGATTTTAAAAAATCAAAAACTGTTCGAAAGATATTAGTTGAGAATGATACTGATCAGTTTTGGGTGAAAATCTACCGAGCCGTTTTCTTTTAATTAACTGTTGGAAAAAAAGTTCATACTGATTTTCATGAAACTTTTTTTTGTGATATATATCATGATCTTATAAAACTTACTGAAATATCACGGCCTCATGACAAGTAGTTCAATTTTAAAAATTAATCAAAGTTTGAGAAAATGAGTAGTTTTTTGACATTTGTTAAAATCAAAATTAGACTATTTACTTGGTATAACGATAGAGTACTTGATCTTAATGAACATACTAAACCATTAAAGTCCTACGGAAACTGGTTCAATTATAAAAATGATTAATTTGTGAAAATTTGCTTTCAGAAAATACGCAGAGTTAACGTGTTTTCAATGATGTGTAATAAATCCACTCGGAATATTTATAATCACTCATAAATTAAATTATTTTTTATTGATTAAGTCGATTATTTACACATATCGGGAAGTTCATGTAACTTGCCTCAAGGCTAAATACCAAACCAACTAGTTTAAATTTATATTTATATAAATATAGTTAGATCCGGCCTACCAGATCATTTTTTAAAAAATGATAAAACTAGTGTGTAATATACTCGTTCCAAACATTGTTAAAGAATACATTAAGTTTTTTTTTACAATTTGTTACAATTACAAAAAAAAGAATATTTTAAGTTAAAGCAGATGTTTTTAATTTCACGTAGGGTAGTTATAGTAATGGGCCGACGATCGAAAATGAAACTTTTTGCATTTCTCCACGTTTTGAAGGTTTCAGAACATTTAGGCATACCTCAGAAAAAATTGATGTGTGTGTGTGTGTTGTGTTTTGTATGCCGCACTTTTTTTCGAAACATTCGACTCCTATTGATAAGGAGACGTGCTGATTAGTTTTTGGCAAAGGCAGATTCAGCCGTTACGGAGATAAAGAGCAAAGAGTGCAGAAAATAGAAATCGAGTTTTTGAGAGAACGGAGCATCCGATTTGAATAATCTAAAAAACAATCAATTTGTAATGATTGAGAGAAGTGGTGATTAGTTTTTGGCAAAAGCAGGTCCAGCCATTGAGGCTATATATATATATATATATATGATATAGTTCTTCAAGGGCAATACATCAAATAAAATACAAAGATTTAGAAGTTAATCTTTAATTTTTCCAATTTGGAAGAATTAAATTCATATTTCTCAACATCAAAATTAACTTCTTTAACATATATATATATATATATATATATTATATATATATATATATATATATATATATTGATGAGTCATTTAGAGTCGGGCAGTAACACCTAGTAAAAAAAACTAAAGTAGTTTTGAAATACTTTATTTATCCATACGTTTCGGTCTTCATCGAGACCGAAAAGAGTGGAAAAACTAAAATATTTTATATGATGTAGGAGGAAAATAATATAAAGTTTTAAAACTTATATATAAATACTTACAGAAAATTAATTATCGAAATACACTACACTATTACATTGTGATAAACCAAGCTATTAATAACTGGAACAATTAAACTAATTATTTTTTGACAATTTTTGGTTACATTCTAGTGTGTACAGATTAACTAACGTCTAAATACTGAATGAATTGTGTTTACAAATTTTGCGAAAGTGTAAAAAGACTGGCAAACATACGTTTTTAGTAAAATAAAAAATAATAAAATACACGCTTCATTCAGATATGGTGGTGTTTTGAAAAATGGTCAAGGATTATTTTATAGTCATTGCAAAGCGAATTGTTGTCCAATCTTTTATTTATGGCCGTCTCGTTGTGTAAAAAATTAAGCATCCTTCGCTAAATTTTTTTGTAAATAAATTATTTTCAAAATGCAGGATCGTGGGATTGGAAAAATCAATGTTATGTTTGAGCTGATTAATGTGATCCGTTAGTTGTGTTTTATTCTGGGTTTTATTTTTAGAGTTGTTTTTATGTTGTGATGTTCTTTTGTCAAGTTTTGACTGGTTTCACCTATGTAGACGCAATTACAATCTAGGCAATTAAGCTTATAAACTAGATTACTTAGGATTCTTGGGTTAAATTTCGATTTTAATTTTGTAAAAAGAGTTGAAAGAGTGTTTTCGAAAGTACAAACTACTCTAATATTATTTTTACTGAAAAGTTTTCTCCACGGGTAATATATTTCTTTAATGAAAGGTAAACTTATAGTTCCGACGTAGTTTTCATGGTTTGGATTTTCAATTGAATTATTGTGATGGTTTTGTGATTGTGATGAGATACAGGATTCTATTTTTTGTTATGAATTGGATGAGGTGTTGTGGCATACTTCTCTCTGACAAACAATTTTGGTCTGCTAATTTATCGTTAATCCACACAACACTTATCAATAACTCTTATCTTAATGTTATAAACTCTGTCACGAACAATAGACTCAAATTTCTCAATAATAACATTAATACCTCTTCTTCTTCTACCAAAATCTCCAAAGACAATAGCATTATTGGCAATGTTTGTCTCCCGTTTATTAAAGAACTCTTTCCCATTTGGAAAAAATGTTCCACAAGGTCGACTTAAGATTAATTTGTAACATAGACTTAACTCTTAGCTCTCTTTTTTCCAACCTCAAATCACCCACTAGTTTAGAACGCACATCAAATATTGTCTATAAATTAAAATGCAATGATTGTGATTCCATTTACATAGGTGAAACTGGACAGAATTTAATAAAACGACTAAAACAACATGATAATAACTCAGAAAACCCACGACAAAATCAAACCATGATAACAAAACATATAAAAAAATTTAAACATTCTTTTAACTTTTTTAACGCTAGTATACTTTATCACAAACGGAACATTATTCATAGAAGATTTGCTGAATCTTGTCTAATCAGCATTACTAAATCTTGCATTAATAAAAGGTGTGATGCCTCTTTACTCTGTGAAAATTATCAGGTGATACTCAATAATATTTCCAAATTTGTTTCCTCTTAACTAGCCTAATTCCGAACCTGTAAACCTATCCTTACGCGGTACGATCCCAAACTTTGAATCTTAGCCTCTTCACTCATACTTCGAAACACTGATTGTAAAAAAACTCGCCAACTATCCTTCGGTCTCTCCAAATAATTTTTAAGCACATGTGACTCGCTCAAATGTACGCATAAACTACTTTTTCCGTGCAAAATATATTATATTTCACAAATATTTTGCTATGCTCTGTTCAACAAAAACAAAAAAAAACAAGTTAGTGTATATATGATAGTACAAAATTAGGTGCCATACGCTAGTTACTGATTTAAGACCTTATTTATGTAAGTTACCTTTGTTGTTTATATATGTGTATGTGTCTGTATATGTATATATATATATATATATATATACATATATATATATATATATTTGTGTATGTATATGTGTATATATGTAAGTATTATGTGTATATATATGTATATATGTACGTGTTTGTACATGTATATCGTATATATATATATATATATATATATATATATATATATATATGTCTGTTTATATGTATATTTATGTATATATATTACGCTTTTGTATGTTTGTATATATTTCTTTTTACTTCTCAATTCTTATGTTTGTCTATCTGTTTAGTTATAATTGTTATTGTTATAATAATTTCTGACATTTTTTCCTAGTTTATATTAATTTTTCATTGTTCATTCTGTAGATCCACTGATGATGACATAAAATCCTATGTCGAAACGTTTGGAAAAAATTAAAGTTTAACTTCTAAATCTTTGCCTTTTATTTGATGTATTGCCCTTGAAGAACTTACTCATATTTCTCAACATCAAAACTAACTTCTTTAACTGAGAGATTTCTCATTGCCATTTTACCCCGCAGTGCCCGAAACGGGCTTCAGGTAAAAACGGACATCGCATCGGCCCGATGCAAGTGGCTAGAGCGGGGGCTTGAACTCGCGATCAGCTCATACCACGCTTGTCCACACGAGGTAACGCACGTTAGCCATGAAGCACCCATATTCACCCATTAATGCATAACATCTATATTACATTTTTGATTTTATTACATTTTAAATATGATTCATGATTTGTTTTCAAATGAACACAGCTTTTCCCGGAAATGCTGCAATAAGTTAAAATATATATTCACTTTTACAAAAAGGATAAAAATCGTGTTGCTTTCTAATATGAAATATATCACCATTAGATTGCTTTCTAAGAAAGTGAAATAGATCACAACACCTTATAGATAGCTTTTGATTTTGTTTTCTAGCAACATTTCGTAGCGAAAAGATAATTGTTCCTACAAAATCCGCTGTATAAATTTTATACACTCAAAAACTTCGAAACTCTTGAAAACGGCTGCATCAACCCTTATGCCAAAAACTAATCAACATATCCCCCTCTTAATATGAATCGAATATTTGTTGAATCTTTCAAATCGGTTTATTCCTGCTCCCAAAAATGTGAACGAAAACGGAAAGTTCCAATTAATTTTTTAAGGCACGATGCAATTGTATTGTTATGTTAACACACACAACATAACAAATATTGTGGGTTCAATAAACTACAAATATTTAAGTAATTACTGCATAAAATCAAAGAAATAGATATTTAATGGATTTTGTTTTAGTCGTTGCATCTACAAGAAGTGAAAGTTGTCTCCAACAGCTAAAGATGTTAATACCCTGATAAGCAACTATGCGCAGATTCCTCTAGGCTACGATTTACCTACATATAGCAAAGCAATTATTAAACTAGTGAGGCGCATGGCATCGTGCCTTAAGGGAAATTGCTGAAACTTCCCGTACCAAATTTTTTTTTTTTTAAACTATTAACATTTTTGAAAAAAATTACTCTGAAAATAAATTTTTGACAAAAATTTACTTTTTTTTTAAGAAAAGTGTATTTTGAAATATTTTGGAAATTCTGAACTATTTTTCAAAGCAATCGTACTGCTTTTCGTGCTTTAACTGCATAGAGACGAATTATCGAAGCGTGTAAGCGCCGCGC
>NW_020536289.1:0-20397 GCF_003426905.1 Ctenocephalides felis | reverse complement strand
TTTCGGGCGCACTGATCAACCGATTTGAATGGTTTAAAAAACATTCGATTTCTGTTGATAGGGAGATGTGCTGATTAGTTTTTGGCAAAGGCAGGTCCAGCCGTTACGGAGATATGGAGCAGAGTGCAAAAAATAGAAAGCGAGTTTTTGAGAGAACGGATCAACCGATTTGAATGGTTTAAAAAACATTCGATTCCTATTGATAGGGAGATGTGCTGATTAGTTTTGGCAAAGGTGGGGCCAGAGGTTTCGGAGATACAGAGCTAAATGTTAAAAAAATGGCTGTTTTTGAGAGAACTAAGCGTCCGATTTAAATGATTCAAAGAACTTTCTGCTTCTTTCAACAATATAATTGATTTTGGAAAAAAAAATTTTTGTTTCTAATTTTTTTTCAAAAAATTTTTTTGTAATTTTGGATTAAAAATTCAAAAAATCACCCAGGCTAAGCACAGTCTAAGCGCCACTCTGGTAGAAATGTTTACGCAAGTGCGTTTAGACTGTTTATGTACTGGAGCACTTTTACAATTTTGTGAAAATTATTGAAAAATGTGAAAATGCCGCCAAGCTAAGCATAGTATAAGTGAAAATGTCGCACAGATTTATTTGCAAATGCGTTTAGACTGTGACTATGCGAGAGCACTTTTTCAATTTTGTGTAAATTTGGCAACTATTTTTTTTTGAAATTTAATTCGAAATGAAATGACGATTGTTAATGTTATGGAGATGATAAATTGATTTATTTATAATTAACTTCTCGTAGAGCAAGTTATAGTAATCGCAAAAAAATCGTTTTTTTTATATCTTTACGTTTTAAAACCTTCTGAACATTTTGGCATGCCTTAGAAAAAATTGATGTATGTGTGTGTGTATGTGCGTGTGTTGTGTGTGCGTGTATGTGTGTGTGTTCGGATACAAATTTTGTCGACGATTTCGGTTACACAGATGAAGCGATTTAACTAATTCAAAAAATATTCGATTTGTATTGATAAGAAGACGTGCTGATTAGTCTTTAGCGAAGACAGGCCTAGCCGTTCCGAAGATACGGGCAAAAAGTGCCAAAAACGGTAACTCAGTTTTTAAGAGAACGGAGCGTCCGATTTGTATAATTCAAAAACATTTTACTTGCATTATCAAGATGAAGATTTGATCAAATTTTCATGATAATAGGTCTTGCGGTTTCGGAGATCTAGTAAAAAAAAATTAAAAAAAAAATAACATTTGGCGGTCAACAATAATCATTAGACATTAGACATATGCACATCAAATTATGAGATATTTTATAGAGATTTTAACAATAAGTATACATTTTGTTAACACTCCTATGGGTTCCGTACCAATGCTTATGCGTTAGACAGCGACGCGGCGCTTACGCGCTTTGATATTTAGTCTCTATGCATTAAAGCAGTACGATTGCTTTGAAAAAAAGTTCAGAATTTCCAAAATATTTCAAAATAAATTTTTCAACAAAAAGTAAGTTTTTGTCAAAAATTCATATAGTTCCTCAAAAATCTATTTTTTTCAGAGTAAATTTTTTTCAAAAATGTTAATCTTTTCAAAAAAAAAAAAAAAAAATTGGTACGGGAAGTTCCAGCAATTTGCCTTAAGGCACGATGCCATGCGCCCCACTAGTTATTTTATATTTAATAATATTTATAAAAAACCAAGCGAGTAGCTCCCACTGTTTACGTGTTCGGTTGTATCTTAATGTGTTCGTAATTTTTATGAAAGTTTGTAGAAATAAATAAAATTTTAAACGTCGCGCAATTTCTTTATGTGTGGGTATTTTCGTATGTGTATCGCTACATGTGTTTATCTGTATTTTTGTTTCTTAAAAGCGCGCGTACCCCGATATTTTGAGATTATAAATCATTGATTTGATTTTAAATAAGGCTTGAGTATGAAATTTTAATAGATGCTGTATTTTAATGTATTTGTTAAACTTTATTATCTTTTTTCGTTCTTTTTTGGTACGTTGTAAATAGTTTTGATTATTCAATAGTGTAAAACTTATAAAATAACAAAATTGTATTTTTTTTTCTCTTATTGAATTCAATTTCAATTCTTGCTCTATTAAGTTAATTTTATTTTTTCTCCCCAATTTTGTTTTACAGTACTACAAATTATTAAATTATTATGTTCGAATAGTAACCAATAATAAAAATAAACTAGTGGGGTGGGTGGCATCGTGCCTTAAGGCAAATTGCTGGAACTTCCCGTACCGTAACGAAATGTTCGAGGAATATTGAATGTTTTCAAATAGATTATGATAAATATTGTATAATAACATTGTCTAATATTTATAAGAATTATATAAACTGAATTGCAGAGTTGAAATTATTTGTTTAAAGTATATTAGAACTATAGTCAGAATTAAAATAAAATCTGAATTATTTTCGATATACAAAAAATAAAAAAAAAAAAAAAAAAAAAATGGTACAATTTTTTTTTTTTCAAAATCAATTATTTTGTTATGACAAGCAGAAAGTTCTTTGAATCAATCGAATCGGACGCTTAGTTCTCTCAAAAACTGCCATTTTTTGTACATTTAGCTCTGTATCTCCGAAATGGCTGGGCCTGCCTTTGCAAAAAACGAATAACCCCTTCTCCCAATCATTACTAATTGAATGTTTTTTTAGATCATTCAAATCGGATGCTCCGTTCTCTCAAAAACTCGATTTCTATTTTCTGCACTCTTTGCTCCTTATCTCCGTAACTGCTGGACCTGCCTTTGCCAAAAACTAATCAGCACATCTCCTTATGAATAAGAATCGAATGTTTTTTAAACCATTCAAATCGGTTGATCCGTACGCCCGAAAACGTGGGCGAAAATTTGTATCCATACATACAATACATACACACACACACACACACACACATCCATTTTTTCTGAAG
This sequence comes from Ctenocephalides felis, assembly GCF_003426905.1. NCBI lineage: Eukaryota > Metazoa > Arthropoda > Insecta > Siphonaptera > Pulicidae > Ctenocephalides > Ctenocephalides felis. The sequence goes on along the minus strand of NW_020536289.1, from coordinate 17,505 downwards.
TATGCCAAAACGTTCAGAAACCTTCAAAACGTCGAGAAATGTAAAAATTTTCAATTCCGATTTTCGGCCCATTACAATAACTTACCCTACGGGAAGTTAATAAATAAAAATTATAAATTCACATAATCATAGATGTAATTGCAATTTTTTACTTCATTTTATTCATTTTATTATAAAAATCGCAATATATCCACAAAATTTATTTTTAATTTTATAAAATAATATTCCAATCGTCGAATATATTTTTTCTCGCAAGCTCAGATATTTTGCACTTCACGACACTTCAGCGCACATACGCGTGTACCACGCAAAAACACATGGCCATTTTTCGGAGAAATTTAACTCTCCAGCCTCTTTTTTCCTGGTCTTGACCTGACCTGTGCGCGACCCAGGCTTGGTGTTCAAGTTCAAAATTTCATACTCACACTCAGTGATTGTTAAACGGTTTGAGAATGTTCGCGCGCATAATGCATTTTGTTGTCATTTTTAATAATATTTTTAAACATAAGTACGGATATAAATACAGATAAACACAAATAGTTAGAGCGGTTTTCATTTATTTTTGATTTAGTTTTCTTTTTAGTCGCGGTTGTTAACAAACCCTGTAATTACCAAATTTGTCGATTTTAAAGACGAATGAGGCAAGATTACTTTTTATTTTTTACGCGCTAGAAATAAAATAGTTAGGATAATTTAATTAAATTAAGGTCTACCATAAATTTAAAAAAGTATGTTTCTTATTTGTGATTTTTGATTTATTAGTTCAGATTATTAAGTAGACCAAGATAGTTGTAAAAAATATTAAGTTTATCTTTACTTATATAAATTAAATAGTTAAGATTTGCTAAGTAAGTAACGGTTTACTACAAAGAAATTTATGTTTTTCTTTTTCTGTTAGCTGATAAATTTGTTAACTTTTTTCAACTAGATTCATAGAATAAGAATTTTTACTTTTCATTTTATATAGAAAAATTTAATTTAAGTTGAAAATTATTTTATAATAAATTAATCAGTTTAAAAGTGTTTGAAAGTTATCCGAATAAGTCAAGTTTTTTGTCACTTTTGTTAGTCAAGTGTAGGATTAGCAATTTAACAAGTTTTAACAAATTGCTATTATCGCTAGTTTTATTTTTAAGTAATTTTACGGGGGAGAATTAGCATAAAGACTAGCGTGCCTATGTGTAAAAGTGTAAGAATTTTGAGAAACTCACGGGGTGAGATGTTTGGCGCGTACGAAACGCGTGCAGAGAGTCGAAGTTTTTTGAGCCAGGCAGACAGTGCCGAATCGGATTTGTTAGTTTAACAAGGACTTAGTTTTTTTTCAAATAGTTGGAACATAGGCATGCTATTCATATCTGACCAGCTGGATTGTTGTATAATAAATAGGTATAGAGTAATCGGTTGGTAGTATTAGTATAGTTTTTTTCTCTTACTTCATATTTTATCGTCGTGTATTTTCGTGTTTTTTTAAGATGATGCAATAATGAATTAGTTTTAATAATTTTGATAATGTTTTTCTTTTCCTTTTTAAATATTTTCTTTCTTCTTATTATTACGCGTACTAATGTTGGCCTCAGTTCTGCCGGGTCACCATTGTCTGGTGCTCTATTCGCGGCTTTATCCAACCGATTCTAGTAATAGTAGGATTGGGATGTGAATTCTTTGCATAACGATTACAACGGCTATCGCGACCAGTCTAGTTATACATCGTATGCGGCACGGTAACGAAAGGACTAGCCAACCTTCGTTAATTAGAGCAGATTGCAGGCACAAAGTGTCTTTTAGAAGTCATATCTCTGCGGGCGCAGGAACACTGGTAAGGGTTTCACTCGGTCTTGCCAAGTACGGACCTGTACCCGACGGTTGGATAAACGCTCTAGTTGTGTGCGCCATACAGCTAGAACGGCCAGTGACACTCTTTCGCAGTTTTTTTTTTTTTTTTTTTTTTGATCAAGTAGCTTTTTTTTCTTCACATTTGCCTAATTCTTATTAATTTTAATGTTTTATTATTCCATTATAAATTAGTTTTATATCATACGCGTAACTTCGTCATTTTTACTGTTTTTATCCCATTTATCATTATTGCATTATCCGTTTTGTTCGCCATTTTAATATATTCGAATAATGTTTTATTTTATATATGTATATATCGTTGTGTCGTTTTTTAGCCGTACGTCGCGAAAGGTTTGGTTTGGTTTACGGATAGATTTTATAGCCTATTTTACAAGGCAATGAGAGTATAGAGGGCAAATTTAAAAAGTTAATTATGTTATGGTGCCCGATTGTATATGTATCAAGTATAATAGTTTTATGTTAAGTATGAGAATGATTCGAGGTAAACTATTATTTTCGTCGTGTTTTTTTTTGTTTATTGACGTTACCGTAAAACAAACCAAACAAACGTTTGTAGTATAGTACCGCGTTTATACCGTCGGCGTTTTGTTTAGTTTTCGTGACGCCCTTTTTATATGGACAAAATACGATTCGAATTTTATTAAAAATACTTTAATTCTGTCTCGTCAATAGTTATTGGATTGTGTTTTTGACCGCCCAATCCTGTTTAAGGGGTCCGATATGGCAAATAAAATTAATGAAATAAATTAAGAAAGGAATATTCGAGAGAAACATGTATGGGTAGTAGAGATAGGGCGAAGTTGATTTTCAGAATCAAGAATAAGTATGTTTAGTTTATATAAAGGAATATATAAACTGATGGATCGTGTCGAAGCCTTCATCACCTTTTTTTAATTATTTATTTTCAATTGTATTTTTTTGTATATGAATATACCGTAGGCAACTCGGCCGTCGGTTGACGTAGCTTTAGTCCGAGCGGCCGGGACAAGCAGTAACGCTGTCTCATGAAACGACCGGACTCGCTTCATAAGTAGTTAGATTGATATGACACGATTCATTCTTGTAGAGTAAAAGATTTTTTCGGCGTAGAAGTATATGATTGAGAAAAAATCATTTACTTTTTTTTTAAATAAAATATTAATATTAGTTCAGGCTTAAGATTCCCCTCCCCCTCCCTTAGATAGGTTGTAGAATTAAGTTTTAGAATATGTTAGGATATTTAGTTGTCTTGGTGTTGGAAGGTTATATCGGGATTTTTGTTTGCAGAGAATAGGTTTGTTGCAACGAGATTATATAAATATAAGTCTGCAGGCTTATATCGAGAGCCATATCGGATGTACGTTTTTGTTATGTGTATATGAGAATATTACTGTTTGAAGCTGGGCACAGTTGTCCACGAGCGAGGACCATTGAGGTGTCCGAATCGATGGACGCGTACGGTTTCAATCGGGGAAACCGCCCTTAATCAAACCCGCAGCCATCGAATTATTATGAGTATTATATTGAGTGATTTTGGGAATTTTTTAAGAAGGTACCTTGAGTGAGACTGGAATGGCGGCATAGGTCGCACGTCGCCATTTTCCCGCGAAGGGGGCAACCTTGAGGGCCCTTGTGCCGAGCTGGGGAACTGTGGGTGTGTCCCGCTTACACAGGTGATTGTAAGTGCTATTTGTTTTTGGGTGGGCATAAGCGGTCGGTCTAGTGTTATTATGGTTGGGGCGCTGCGGGGGGAGCAAGAAGGATAACTAGATCTTAGCCCCCATCTGTGGTCTTGTCAGTGGCGTAACTAGGCCATCCGGGGCCCGTGGCAATTTTTTTGATGGGGCCCCCCTATCAGTAAAATCAAGTGGTTTTAATTTAATTTAAAAAAACTCGAAATTTTTCAACGTGTTAAATGTTATATAAAATATATCCACGATTTGTAATGAATTGTATTGAAAATGAGTAAAAATCTACTTCGACTTATTCATATTTTATGGTTTGAAATTAGGAAATTATTTAAAATGTATGTATAAAAAAAATTAAAAAAAAAATTAAAATGTATAAGTACAAAAAAACATAAAAATAAAAATAATTATAAGTCAAAATTAATAATTTAAAAGTACAGTTACTGCTTTGTTTTGAAAATCAAACATATTTTTTTTTAATTTTTAATTAGCTTTATAAGCTACATGTTAAGTTTGATATTTTGTTTTTACAAACAGTCTTTACAATCCATTCCTTTGCTAATTTTTGAACAAACTACTAAATTAATTTTGATTTTTTAATTCGCATAATCTATTCAAGAAATGACTTAATAAAAAGTTAGTTTTCTATTAGTCATTTTTTGCATACTATAGAGCTTCATAAATATTAAAGAAAATATTAAAAAAAAAATCACAACACTCTAAAATTATATTTTTACATTCTTACACGCTCATGTTTTTTTTTCGAAATTAAATTTATTTAGAAGAAAATTTTCATGTTTATTCTAACTTTTGTTATTAGTGAAATAAAACCAAAATTTGTTAGATTTTACTAATTTTTACGCGTATTTGGGGCCCCCGTGGCCTGGACAAAATAAAACTCTTTAAAATAATAATCTTACATTTCTCGCGTACTTTTTTACGCGTATTTGGGGCCCCCGTGACCTGGAAAAAATAAAACTCTTTAAAATAATAATCTTACATTCCTCGCGTACTTTTTTACGCGTATTTGGGGCCCCCGTGGCCTGGACAAAATAAAACTCTTCAAAATAATAATCTTACATTCCTCGCGTACTTTTTTACGCGTATTTGGGGCCCCCGTGGCCTGGACAAAATAAAACTCTTCAAAATAATAATCTTACATTCCTCGCGTACTTTTTTACGCGTATTTGGGCCCCCGTAGCCTGGACAAAATAAAACTCTTCAAAATAATAATCTTACATTCCTCGCGTACCTTTTTACGCGTATTTGGGCCCCCGTGGCTTGGACAAAATAAAACTCTTTAAAATAATAATCTTACATTCCTCGCGTACTTTTTTACGCGTATTTGGGGCTCCCGTGGCCTGGACAAAATAAAACTCTTCCAAATAATAATCTTACATTCCTCGCGTACTTTTTTACGCGTATTTGGGCCCCCGTGGCCTGGACAAAATAAAACTCTTTAAAATAATAATCTTACATTCCTCGCGTACTTTTTTTACGCGTATTTGGGGCCCCCGTGGCCTAGACAATATAAAACTCCTTAAAATAATAATCTTACATTCCTCGCGTACTTTTTTACGCGTATTTGGGGCCCCCGCGGCCTGGACAAAATAAAACTTTTTAAAATAATAATCTTACATTCCTCGCGTACTTTTTTACGCGTATTTGGGCCCCCGTAGCCTGGACAAAATAAAACTCTTCAAAATAATAATCTTACATTCCTCGCGTACTTTTTTACGCGTATTTGGGCCCCCGTAGCCTGGACAAAATAAAACTCTTCAAAATAATAATCTTACATTCCTCGCGTACTTTTTTACGCGTATTTGGGCCCCCGTGGCCTGGACAAAATAAAACTCTTTAAAATAATAATCTTACATTCCTCGCGTACTTTTTTACGCGTATTTGGGGCTCCCGTGGCCTGGACAAAATAAAACTCTTCCAAATAATAATCTTACATTCCTCGCGTACTTTTTTACGCGTATTTGGGCCCCCGTGGCCTGGACAAAATAAAACTCTTTAAAATAATAATCTTACATTCCTCGCGTACTTTTTTACGCGTATTTGGGGCCCCCGTGGCCTGGACAAAATAAAACTTTTTAAAATAATAATCTTACATTCCTCGCGTACTTTTTTAACGACATTAAATTTGATTGAACGAAGTTTTCATGATTAATTCGTTTTTCATGATTTTTTTTATATTATTAATGTTTCTTACGGACGTTGGGGGCTCCCTGGTTTGGGGGCCCCGTATATTTGATACGGCTGATACGGCGGTAGTTACGCCCCTGATTCTTACGAAAACATACTTTTCAAATGAAATAAAGTATTAGAGTATAATGTAGAAACAATATTTCTGAGCACGCGACCTCTTGAGCCGGGGCCCCCTTGGGCCGGGGGCCCGTGGCATTTTGCCACCCACGCCACCCTATAGTTACGCCACTGGGTCTTGTGTTTGGGGAGCAATCACACCAGTAGAGACTGAATTACTGTAAATGTCGCGCTCGTTAATCATTTAGTGATTTAAGTCATCGAGTTTAGTTTAAAGCAGAGGTAAATAAATTTTTCATCGTTTATCGTCACTTTAGTTATTTTTCTTTTATGTTTTTACACGCGTTACTTTATATTGTCCATATCATCGGGCTCATCGATTCTGGCGAACTATTTTAGATTTCGGGTTACGTTTATTTCATAATAACTAATACTACAACCAAGATAATAGGGAACAGCACACACACACATAGGTTAGGTTTGTTTTCAAGATAGCGTGTTCCGAAAAAAACTGTACAAGAAAACGTTCTCTTTTTGGTAACATTTTAATATTTCAACGCGTAATTCTTTTTTTTTGGTATTGTAGCATTATGTATAAATCCCAGTTTGTCGTTCGTGTCCAATTTAAATAACATCGCGATTTGAAGTTCATATTTGAAGTGCAGTTTTTTTCAAACACGAGCTCTTGGAAAACAAAATTAATTAAGTTCAGTTGAAGGTCAAATTGACCTATATATATTTAGTTTGATATTTGTTTTAAAGATTATGGTTGTCGATTTATATTTTTTTTTATTGATTACTTGTTACGTTGTTTAATCAATTTTTTTGTTTGTTGTGTATCAAACTTCTTTATTAATAAATGGGGGAATAGCTAATTAAGAACACAAGACGACATATATCTGACCGAAAGCACAATTACTGAAGGTTTATTGGCACACACCCACATCTACAGTTTTCGTGTGAACCAGGCTCTGGACGTACGGCCAACAATTATGGATACCGATACGGGGATCTCAAACATCGTTGAGAAGTAGCAACAATTTTTAGAGCCGAGGGCGGCTCTGGTGTGACAGGGGGGCGTGTGACGATAATCATAATTATCGTCGTATTGATAATTATTGTCGCCTGATAGTCGTCAACCCCAGGGTACACCATCCCTACCACTACCCCTAACTATCTATTGGTTCTTGGGGTCCATCAGAGAGACGCTCCGGAGATCCTGAGAATTAATAAGTGACAGCCTTCTGAGACGTATCCCATAGGCGAACGCCTTGGGATACGTTAGTGTTAGTTGTGTGTGTGTTGTGCAACAAGACAGGTCCAGCTTAAAGGTCAGATTATGTAAATTAGAAGCTATAGCTATTCTCTCCCCCATATACTCATACGATTATATAAGCATAAGATGTAAGAATAAGAAGTATTAGTTACGGAACATTGACTGTATGAAAGTACAGTCAAGTTCCACACATACATACGCAATGAATTATTAATTATTTAAATAGAGTTAGTTATAAAAGTAATCTTGGTTTCATTCGTATAGTAGCTACTAACCCCCACAGGTAATTACAGGTACTTTAGCGGGCGATTGGAGTGTTGAAGTAACCCCTTCGTAATGGGGTTGCAAGGCTAGACTATAATATTTGGCAGCCATTGCATACCCCAAGAAGGGGGCTTCAACCTCCAGTTGTCACAATATAATGATACAAAAATGTATGAGGTTAACGACAGTTCATCTTCCATCTCATATATTGATACTGGATATCGGCACATTTATTCAATATTATGATGAAAATTTATTAAATATTGTGATTTTGGATTGTCATTATACGCCCTGAATTCATATATAATTAAATATTTCGTTTATTCGCTTCAAAAACAGTCGTATATGTGACCCTCCTACACTAGGAAAATGACATAGCTGGCGGGTGTTGCTCAAGAACTAAGGTAATTAGGGGCTGACACTATAGTTTTATACTTCAAAAATTTCATTAAACTTATACTATTTAAACAGAAACCAACAAACTCTTATTTTTTCACTTATATTACACATTTGATGACGTTTAAAAGCTGCATATTATGAAGAATATGAATTTTTCAACTTTTCAAACGGCAATATCTCAGAAACGGTGATACTAACAAAAAAATTAATAATGGCAATTTAATAGAGAATTTTATAATAAATAAACTTATCTAACATAATTTTTTAAAAAAAATTATGGTTTCGGCGGAAAATGGGAAAAACTAGATTTTTGCACCTTTGACCTTGAATAAAAAAAATCGCAGATGTCGGATCGATGGGGACTTTTGACATTTCATTTGTAATGGCCTATTTAACATCTGTACCAAATTTCAGCTCTATGCGAATTGTTCCTAACTGACGGCTATTTTAGCTTTAATTTCACTGGGGTATTAGTTTTGTGCGACGTTTGCGATCATAGTTTTAAAGAACATAATAAAATATTATGGTCCTGCGACAAGAGGTTTAATTTTAATAAATTCATCAAAGTTTGAAAAAATTTGATACCAGCTTCTCTCTAGGTCGATTATTCCACATTTAAATGTCTAAATATTTCCTTTTTATTACTAGAAATAGTCTAACAAGTTGCAAGTTACATTTGGTAGACTTGGCAGGATCTGAAAGAGCAAATAAAACAAAAGCAACTGGTAATCGCTTCCGAGAAAGTGTAAAAATTAATAAAGGATTGTTAGCTCTGGGTAATGTCATATCAAGATTGGGCGAGGGCTGTACGGGTTTCATAGGTTATCGTGACAGCAAATTAACAAGACTACTTCAAGGTAAACTAAAACTTTAATTATTACATATCTATATATATATATATATATATATATATATATATATATATATATATAATATAATTTAGTGCTATGGTTAAGGTAAGCTAATCTTCTTATAACAAATAGCAAGCATATTCATTAAAATATATTATTAACTTCCCGAAGGAGAAGTTTATGTTTTCATCAAAAAATCCGATTCGCTAATTTTATGTTTTCTCGACGTTTCAAGCCATTCTGAATCGAATGAGACCAAATGTGGAAAAAGTATGTGTGTGTGTATGTGTGTGTGTGTGTGTGTGTATGTGAACAGATTTTTTGCCGTAAATCGACGTTTTCTCAAAAATGACTGGACCGATTTTAAAAATTTAAAAGCCATTCGATGTATCTCGATGAGGACTATCGTCTCTGAGTTTTGTGCGGCAATCGGCCGGGCCGTTTCGTTGTAAATTGCAGAAAAGTGAAAAATTTTTCGCCCACGTTTTAGCCCGCAATTCTAAATCGATTCTGAAAATTCAAAAACCATTCGATAGATATTGGTTGGGAATCGTGCTGATTAGTTTTTGGTAAAGATCGGCCGAGCCGTTTTCTTGTAATAACGTTTAAAAAAAAAAAAATTCGACGATTTTTATGATTTTTTTTTTGACGGTAGATACCATAGTTTTCTAGGTCATACTAAAATATTACGGCCCTACGACAACTCGTTTAGCTTTAAAAATTCGTCAAAGTTTGCAAAAATTGGTATAGTTTTTTTGACATTTGTCAAAATTAGACTTTTGATCGACGTTTTTTCAAAAGCGCCTGAACCTATTTCAGAAATTTAAAAGCCATTTGATGTATTTCGGTGAGGACTATCGTTTGTCAGTTTTGTGCGACGATCTGCCAAGCCGTTTCTTTGCAATTTAAAAAAAAGTGTTAAACTTTTCGTCCATATTTAAGCTCATCCTACCGAACCGATTTTAAAAAATCAAAAACTGTTCGAAAGATATTAGTTGGGAATGGTACTGATTAATTTTAGGTGAAAATCTACCGAGCCGTTTTCTTGAAATTAACTGTTGAAAAAAAGTGTTAAATTTTCGTCCTCATTTAAGCTCATCCTACCGAACCGATTTTAAAAAATCAAAAACTGTTCGAAAAATATTAGTTGTGAATGGTACTGATTAATTTAAGGTGAAAATCTACCGAGCCGTTTTCTTGTAATTAACTGTTGAAAAAAAGTGTTAAATTTTCGTCCACATTTAAGCTCATCCTACCGAACCGATTTTAAAAAAATGGGAATGGTACTGATTAATTTTAGGTGAAAATCTACTGAGCCTAATGAACTGTTGAAAAAAAAATTCAAGCCGATTTTCATGGAACTTTTTTTTGGTCTTAATCATGGTCTTATAGAACTTACTGTAATATTACGGCATTACGACAAGTAGTTTAATTTTAAAAATTCGTCAAACTTTACTAAAATTATTATCGTTTTTTAAAGTAGGATTGATGAAGTATATTATTTACTATATTATTTTCTTCATAAATAAAATAGAATATCTCATATAAGATCTACACCTGCTCAAACGATTTTTGAAAAAATTTCAGATGGCTGATTCTGCTGTTAGTGTACAGGTGGCTTTAAGGATAAGGCCTTTAGTCAAATCCGAAATTTCTAAAGGATATGTTAAATGCCTCGAAACAGTGCCAAATAAACCTCAAGTTTTAATAAAAAATCTTTCTTTTACTTACAACCATGTATTTCCACCAGAAGTTTCGCAAGCTGAATTTTATGACACTGCTGTTAAGGGTTTAGTTGATGGATTGTTTAAGGGTAATTTATTTCTACTAGAATTTAATTTTGACATAACATAACTTTGGTGTAGGTGAATTTATCTCTCATCTATAATCCCAAATTCTATTTTTATCTTCAGTATCTTTACTTTATTATTTATTATTTTGTTCAATCTAAAAATATATTTTAGGCTACAATGTGACAATATTAGCTTATGGTCAGACTGGCTCCGGAAAAACTCATTCCATGGGCATGGCTTATTCAGTTGGACCAGTCGAGGAGATGGGTGTTATACCAAGAGCAGTAAAAGACATTTTTCAAAAAATTTCAACTCTGACGGAGCAATATAATTTTCAATTACAAGTTAGATCAATATAAACTACTTTCCAAATATTAAAGCAATAAATTTAAAGTGTATTGTTAAGGAGCATATGAGGTTTAAATGAGAATTAAAATTTAAAAGCCATAACCTTTTTACACTGTAATTAGAGTTTATTTGAATACCCATAAATGGTCAGAAATTAAACATGTCAGATTTTCAAAATCTTTGCATTGTGTTTGTACTTCTATATGTTTGGTTGAATATAATTGTTCTGCACTCCTTAGGAGTATATGGATTGCTATTTAATATAATTTGCTTTTAGAAATCATAATAGTTTATGAAATTGTAAACATAATAATAACAGTAAGTCATTTCTTCACTAAAGTATTTTCTCATGTTCTACAGGTATCATTTATGGAATTATATCAAGAACAATTATTTGATCTTTTATCAAAATCAAATAGAGATCAAAGTATAGTTGATATCAGAGAAGATCAACAAAAAAGAATTGTAATTCCTGGATTAACCGAAATTGAAGTACGTAATGCAAAAGATACATTAGATTGTTTAGTTAGAGGATATCGTCGCAGAGCTGTAGGTGCAACTGCAATGAACAGTCAATCCAGTAGAAGTCATGCAATATTCACTATCCATATACAACAGCGAAAAATCAGCGATAAGTAAGTAATAGTCAGTAAAAGAAAAAAGCTTTACGTATTATTTTTTTGTTATTTAAAACTGGATCTAGTAATGATGAATGAAAATAATGGTTTTTGAATTGAAAATTATTTTAGTTCACCATGGTTGTCGCTTCGAAACCATACATACAAAGCATTTGTGCGAAAATTATGCGTGTGTAATGTTAGCGTTTTTTTGGATCTTCTGTTGACGTTTTCACAAAAACGATTGAACTGATTTCATAACTTCAAATGCCATTGTATGTAATTTGGTAAGGACTAGCATTGATTATAGCCCAGTCAAATTAAGTTTTCAGTTAGGAACAATTCGCATAGAGCTGAAATTTGGTACAGATGTTAAATAGGCCATTACAAATGAAATGTCAAAAGTCCCCAACGATCCGACATCTGCGATTTTTTTTATTCAAGGTCAAAGGTGCAAAAATCTAGTTTTTCCCATTTTCCGCCGAAACCATAATTTTTTTATGTTAGATAAGTTTATTTATTATAAAATTCTCTATGAAATGTTATTATTAATTTTTTTGTTAGTATCACCGTTTCTGAGATATTGCCGTTTGAAAAGTTGAAAAATTCATATTTTTTATAATATGCAGCTTTTAAACGTCATCAAATGTGTAATATAAGTAAAAATAAGAGTTAATTGGTTTCTGTTTAAATAGTATAAGTTTAATGAAATTTGATTGATTTAATGAAATGAAGTATAAAACTATAGTGTTAGCCCCTAATTACCTTAGCTCTTGAGCAACACCCGCCAGCTATGTCATTTTCCTAGTGTGGGAGGGTCACATATACGACTGTTTTTGAAGCGAATAAACCACCTATTGGTGTACGGCAATTAAGACAAATTGCTGGAACTTCCCGTACCAAAAATTCAATTTTTCAAAAAAGATTGATTTTTGTGAATATTAAATTTTTGAGTAAATTGACTTATTTGAATTATATTTAGAAATAATTTGGAATTTTTTAACTTTTTTAACTTTTTTTCAATGCAATATCGCTCCATACTTATTATTAAAATCTCTATAAAATATCTAATAATGTGATGCGCATATCGATGCTTTTCTGACGCAACCTCGTATCTCAGAAACTACTACTTTTCAGGAGAGACAAAAAACGTTTTATAACGAATTTTTGAACTGCTGTTAACAATTTTTTTATAAATTTTAAAAATATTCAATCTTGTAACAATTATTTGAGACAAGTATGATATTACAAACAATTAATCATTATTTTTTCTTCAATTCTTTGAGATACGTGTTTGTCGCACGGAAAAAAATGTAACATACGTGGTTGCGGCATGCTGTTTTCAAATAAGAGTACATGAATAACTTTTTTCAATTGTTTTATTTTGAGAATCGATCAACTTTTTAAATAATTCTTAATAAAAAAACAAACATTTTTAAACTTGTGGTATATGTTAGTTTATAATTACGACAATATAGTATCTGGCCATAGTTCAGGTATTTCAATACCTAGGATATTTAGCTCTTTCTTGGATTTATAATTTACTACTTTGTGATTATCATTTTTATTGTTACTTTTATTCTTTTTAACTTCCCGAAGGAGAAGTTTATGTTTTCATCAAAAAACCCGATTCGCTAATTTTATGTTTTCTCGACGTTTCAAGCCATTCTGAATCGAATGAGACCAAATTTGGAAAAAGTATGTGTGTGTGTGTGTGTGTGTGTGTATATGTGAACAGATTTTTTGCCGTAAATCGACGTTTTTCTCGAAAACGGCTGGACCGATTTCAAAAATTTAAAAGCCATTCGATGTATCTCAACGAGAACTATTGTTTGTCAGTTTTGTGCGACGATCGGCCAAGCCGTTTCTTCATAAATGGCAGAAAAGTGAAAAATTTTTTGTCTACGTTTTAGCCCGCAATTCTGAATCGATTTTGAAAATTCAAAAACCGTTCGAAAGATATTGGTTGGGAATCGTGCTGATTAGTTTTTGGTAGAGATCGGCCGGGCCGTTTTCTTGTAATAAAGTTTTTAAAAAAAAAAATTTCGACGATTTTTATGATTATTTTTTTGACGATAGATACCATAGTCTTCTAGATCATACTAAAATATTACGGCCCTACGACAACTGGTTCAGCTTTAAAAATTCGTCAAAGTTTGCAAAAATCAGTATGGTCTTTTTGGCATTTGTCAAAATTAGACTTTTGATCGACGTTTTCTCAAAAACGCCTGAACCGATTTTAGAAATTTAAAAGCCATTTGATGTATTTCGGTGAGGACTATCGTTTGTCAGTTTTGTGCAACGATCTACCAAGCCGTTTCTTTGTAATTTGAAAAAAACTTTTCATCCACATTTAAGCTCATCCTACCGAACGATTTTAAAAAATCAAAAACTGTTCGAAAGATATTAGTTGGGAATGGTACTGATTAATTTTAGGTGAAAATCTACCGAGCCGTTTTCTTGTAATTAACTGTTGAAAAAAAAATTTAAGCCGATTTTCATGGAATTTTTTTTGGCGATATACATCATGGTCTTATAGAACTTACTGTAATATTACGGCCTAACGACAAGTAGTTTAATTTTAAAAATTCGTCAAAGTTTGCTAAAATTATTATCGTTTTTTTTAAAGTAGGATTAATGAAGTATATTATTTACACATTTTTTTTTGATTAAGTCGATTATTTACACATTTCGGGAAGTTCATGTAACTTGCCTCAAGGCTAAATACCAAACCAACTAGTTAAATTTATAATATGAAATTTGTATTTATAGTTTTCCAAATGTTAATTAATCACAATTAGGAATGAAATTTCTAATATATATATATCATGTTGCAGTACCTATAGAAAATTATATTTTTTCAATATAAATATTCGGCATAATTTACAAAAATATATATTTTAATTTTACAATCATTTAAAAATAATATATCAGAAATCTTGTATTTAAAACTGACCTGCTCAATTTGAATCAAAACTATTATATTCTGATTTTTTATTTTTCAAAGAAATGATATAAAAACTTTTTGTACCTTCATATTTTTTCAATAAAGTAGGATTGCAAGAATAAATATTTAATATTTTTTAATATTTAATTTATATACATATTTCACTTTGAAATACCATTTCAATTTTACTATTAACTATTTTAATTTTATAGAGATGTCAAGAGATTCATGAATGATTATATAATATAATATTGAATCTTAATCTACATACAATAAATTTAAATTTTACTTCAAATTTTTTTAACATTTATTTATGTGTTGTGTTAATAGTCATACTAGTTTGTTATTATTTCTTTATTTAATTATTTTATCTGCGGATGACACATTATCTAACTCTAAAAAATACAAAATTTAATTTCATGTGAGAATTTATTATCAATAAGAATTGATAATTGTTTAATTTTTGTAGCTTACTGTGATATTTGTTCTCAACATAATAAAAATATAACTAGTGGTGCATGGCATCGTGTCTTAAGCAAATTGGTGGAACTTCCCGTTCCGTAATTAAATAGAATCGAGGAATAATAAATGATTTCAAATAGTATTCGTATTTGAATGACAAAATATAAGAATAAATTGGAGAACGACGTTTATATATGTATACATAAAAAGTAAATAAAAGTATAAAAGAACATATCTCATATTTATAAGAATTATATAAACTAATTTGCAAATTTAAATTTATTTACTTGAAGTATATAAGAGAGTTTTAGAATTTTAGCTAGCATTAAAATTAAAATCCGAATCATTTTTCATATTGTAATAAATTGAAATAATTGTAAATTAAAAAAAATGGACAAAAAAAATTTCTGCTTTCCTAAACTAATCGATTCTTTATACTGCAAAATGTTTTTTGAATCATTCGAATCGGAAGCTTTGAAACGACTGGGCCTGTCTTTTCCAGAAACTAATCACCACGTCATCAATACAAATTGAATGATTTTAAATAATTCAAATCGGATGCTCTGTTTTCTCAATGGGAAACGATTGCTTTTTGAATGTTTAAAATCGGTTGATCCGTGCTCCCGAAAACGTGGACAGAAAATTGTATCCACACACACACACACACAAACACATACATCCATTTCTTTAAGGTATGTCAATATATTCAAAAACCTCTGAAACGTTAAATATGTAAAAAGGTTTATTAACTATATGTAAATTACAATTTTAGGAAAATTACTATAACTTGCGGTAAGTAAATAATAAATGTATTTATTAACTATCGGTCATTAAGTTTTAATAACAATTAACTTAATTGAATAATAATTTTATTAGAAAGATTGAACTAAACAACATTGCTGACAGCGAAACTTGTTTATATACGCCACCATGTATTAGATACTGAGATACGAGGTTGCGCATGGCACATTTTTTGAATTGAGATACGTGATTGTATTCTTCTCAATAAAAAACGTTCGGTTGATTTTTTTTTTACAAAACTTCACAGATCTATGCGTCTATATTTAGTGATTCATTTTCCGATTTAAAACTCAAAATCGTCAAAAATCGAGTTACGAGGTTGCGTCAGAAAAGCATCGATATGTCTAATGATCATTTTTCACCGCCAAATGCCATTTCTTCACTTTTTTCACATTCCTCAAAATTTAATCAGTTGCTCATTTGTCAATATAAGTAAAATGTTTTTTTTAATTATTGAAATCGTTTTCTTATCGCTCCATTCTCTTCAAAACTGAATCACTATTTTTGGCATTTTGCCTCGTATCTTCGAAACGGCTTTGCCAAAAATTAAACAGCACTTCTCCTTATTTATATGAATCGAATGTTTTTTGAATCATAAAATTAGATGAAACGTTAATAATTAAGTATACATGAATCAATGATGACAATCCAAATTCATAATTTTTAATAACTGTGTCAATATCTAATGGCAACATATGAGATAGAAGATGAAGTGTCTCCGCCAATTTTATATCATTATATGCTACAGTATGTCATTACTAAAAGACGAATGAGTCTGTATAAGATATTTTGATCCAAATGTCGATAAAAAACGTTAATTCTATTGCAATCTAGATGTAAGAAACCTAAGCCGAACAACAGCCCTTATACGATAGAATATAACATTACATATTATTATAAAATAACCCACTTTGAATCGTCGAATTATTAAATTTACTTACTTTATTTTACTTGCTCCAAAAATATATAAATATTTCTGGAACATGGCTATTGATATTTTGAAACATTCCACTCGCAGTTTACATTTTTTAATTGTTTTATCGCTAAAAAATAAGCAGTATTTTTTAGAACAAAAATTGATTTAAATTAAAAAACGACAATTCAAATTGGATAGTTTTGAGATAATATGTAGAATTATATTCCACTACTGTCGGCTGTTGTTCGTGTTTGTACCTTATATCAAGATTGGCAATTGGAATTATCGTTTATTGACATTTTAGATTAAACCATCTTATACAGATTATTCATTTGGTATAGCATATTGAATCATATTGTGACGATAATCATAATTATCGTCGTATTGATAATTATTGTCGTCGCCTGATAGTCGTCAACCCCAGGGTACACCATCCCTACCACTACCCCTAACTATCTATTGGTTCTTGGGATCCATCAGAGAGACGCTCCGGAGATCCTGAGAATTAATAAGTGACAGCCTTCTGAGACTTATCCCATAGGCGAACGCTAACTAACTAACGTTAGGTTAGTTGTGTGTGTGTTGTGCAACAAGACAGGTCCAGCTTAAGGTCAGATCATGTAAATTAGAAGCTATAGCTATTCTCTCCCCCATATACTCATACGATTATATAAGCATAAGATGTAAGAATAAGAAGTATTACGAACATTGACTAGTATGAAGTACTGAGTACGGACATTGACTGTATGAAAGTACAGTCAAGTTCCACACATACATACGCAATGAATTATTATTATTAAATAGAGTTAGTTATAAAAGTAATCTTGGTTTCATTCGTATAGTAGCTACTAACCCCACAGGTAATTACAGGTACTTTAGCGGGCGATTGGAGTGTTGAAGTAACCCCCTTCGTAATGGGGTTGCAAGGCTAGAATATAGTATTTGGCAGCCATTGCAAACCCCCAAGAAGGGGGCTTCAACCCTCAATTTGTCACAATGAGTGAAAACGCATTCGATCCCCAACTTACAATTTTTAACTTCC
>NW_020536288.1:0-26806 GCF_003426905.1 Ctenocephalides felis | reverse complement strand
CTTAAGTAAACTCTCCAAATATATCAGCTCCATTCTCTCTAAGGTTTCTGATTTATCGAAATTTAATGTATCCAATTCTTTTAATTTATTAAAAAATTTAAAATAATTTTACAATTCCTGCCAATTCTTCCTTTGTTAGTTTTGATGTCATTTCCCTTTTTACGAATATTCCTTGGGAATTGGCTTTAGAAACTTTTTCTGCCCGTTGGAACGATATCCAACCTCACACTTCAATTGACTTGGTTTGGTTTAAGACGATTTTAAATTTCATTTTTGTTAGCACTTACTTTTGTTTTGATGATCAATTTTATTCGCAGATTTTTGGTTTACCCATGGGGTCTAGCATTAGCCCACCTGTGGCTGATTTAACACTACAATTTTAGAAAATTTTGTTTTATCTAATCTTTCTCTGTTCCACCTCACCTTTATAATAGATATGTTGATGACGTTCTGTTGTGCCTTGACGATTCTCACATTGTTGACACATTAGACTCTTTTAATTATTTTAATAAACATTTGCAGTTTACTTGTGAGATTGAGTCGGATGACTCTATTAGTTTTTTAGACATAAGAGTCACTAAAAATAAAGTAAACAATTCCGTCCTGACTGATTGGTATCGGAACCAACGTGTTCAGGAAGAAATTATTTGTCTTTTCATTCGCGTTCCATAGAAAATTCTGTCATTATCTCTTTTATAGACAAGGCTATTTTACTGAGTAACAGTATGTTTTGGGAAAAAAATTTGACCCTTATTCGTTCTGCTCTCAAAGATAATAGTTACCGCTCTCACTTTGGTCAACAACATCATTAATAATAGATTAAATTATTTACAAACTAATTTTAATAATTCATTTTCACATTCTTGTTCAAATTTAATAGCTTCTTCTTCCACCCAATACAAAGAAACTATTTATTTACCTTTTTTAAGCAATTTTTTCGTATTTTTTAAAAAAGTTATTTTTTTTCAGAAAGATTCCGTTTAGTTTTTAGTTTTGATAATACTTTTAATTGCATTTTTTCGGTTCTTAAGTCTGGAACCCCGTCTGATGGGGTCACCGATTCTGTTGACAGGTTGGATTGCAATGATTGCAATAAGTGTTACATTGAGAAAGTTCCCAGTATATTTAAAGAGAGTTCACCAATATATTTATAATTCAAAAAATCCAAACTAGTTCAAAACGATGTTTTCAGATCATACGCTCAATCTCAATCACACTTTAACATTTAACATTTAACATCCTGTTATTCTTTATATCGAAAGAAATAGTGACCTTAGAAAATTTGCTGAATCCTTTCTTAATTCACTAAATTCCTCTAGTGTTAATAAACGCAATTCATCCCACATTTTACATGATAGTTACCAGCTAAATATTGATTTTATCAAAAAAAAAATAATAATAATTTGCTATTTCCTTTATGGTATTTTTTACAATTTTATTTATTTCTGTTCAAACTTTTACATGTTTTGCATTTCCCTTTTGATTAATTACAGTCGAGTCTTTTGCTCGATATGGGCGTGTTTCATGCATCATAATGGTACATTTCAAAACTTTTTTCAAAACGTTGTTAATCTTGTAGTTATTCATTATTTTTTTCCAAAAAAATTTTTTTTTCTAATATATTATAAGTTTATTTTTTTTAAATATTTTTTTTGAGTGTTTTTGTCCTGTGGTATGTACGTATAATGTTTCTCTTTGTTATAATTAATCTATATTGGTTTTTATATTAGTAAATAAAATTTTCAAATTGTTGTAGTTGCTGAATGATGACACGCATCTTATGTCGAAACGTATAAATAAAAGTTTTCAATACTTTATAACTTTTTTATTTCGACGTTTCAACGTCGAAAAAACTATCAAGATATATATTTATATATATATATATATATATATATATATATATATATATAAATCCTGGATTTTTTCAATATATTGATTGTTTCTTTTCCGAACAGTAAATCTAATAATAAAAAACAATTTGTTTTTTGAAGATGTTTAATAACGACGTTTCGGAACTAGATACGTTCCATCATCAGGTTTATTCTGTCAAAGACAATGTTTTTTAAAACTCTTGATTAGCATTAATTAATGATGGCCATTACAAATTATTTAGAAAAACTATAATGGAATTGATTATGTACGAGTGTAAAGAGTAATAAAAATTAACTAAAAAAGATTTTATATGAAATTGAGAAGCAAAAATTATTTACCTGTAATAATTTATATATTCATATCACTAATATTTTTTGTTAAAAACACTCGACTTTTTCGAGGATATTTGTAAATGTTGCGACTTCACAAAACTTTAACTTAATGATATGGAGTTCTGTCGGCCAGATGTAAGGGATATGTACGGAATTTAGGCAAAAATAATTTTTTATGGCTTTTGTATTGGTAACGAAAAAAGAGGAAGTATTGCTTTAGCAAATGTTGAGAAATATTATGTATATATACATGCACATACATATGCACACATACATACATTTGCATGTATCCATATATCCATGTACATACAATTATATACACGAACATATATGCAGGTACATGTATATAGTGTATATACAAAAACATACATATAAGCACATATATGGATGTGCATATATTACTACATATAAACATGTATATATACACACACAAAATTATTAAGGAATTAATCGTTTTTAATTAGGTTTAAAAAATTTAGATACGAATCATGAATGATATTATGATCTGATCTTTTATTAACACAATTTGACGAATTCAAAAGATTAAACTGCTTTCAGAAAAAAAGTCTTTTAAAAGTACAATCTTCTCTATATAAAATATTGGGTTCAAAGGTAAAAATATGTGAATTATCAATGGAATGTTGGACAAGAGTGCTTTGGAAACTTCGGTTTTTATGATGAGTGACGCTTAATTCATGTTGTCTCATTCTCTTATGAATATATTGTGATGTTTGGCCAATGTATTGTTTTTGACAATTTTTGCAAGAGATTGAATGAACTATGTTAGTATTGAATTTAGGATAGGTGGTGGATTTAATTTTTGAAAACATTTCTTTAAAAGAATATAAAGCTGTTCCTGAAATAAAATATTTTCTTCTTTGAGTGATTTAGCAAAATAATCAAATTAGCCTTCAATGTAAGGCATGTTGTGAAAAGTAGGTTTAATATTGTTGTCCTGGAATAACTTGGTGATGGATTGATAATTGTTATTTTTATGGTAGGAAAGTTTTTTATTGGTAATGAAATTGATTAGGGTGAGGTAATATCCGTTTTCTAATAAAGTTTTGGTTGTTAATGTTGTGTTTTGGGTATGAAAGGAAGAGTGAGACAACATGACTGCGTGGTCTATCAAAGAAATGATTGTATTGACTTTACAATTTCTGGGACAGTATGACGCTTAATGAAGGTACCTTCCTGACCACGTAGGTTTTCTGTACCAATTTGTGCAAATAATATTGTCAATTTTATGTACAGTCACGTCTAAAAAGTTCAATTTGTTGTTGATTTGTGTTTCATGTGTGAACTGAATGTTCTTATTGTAATTGTTAAAAGTATCGAGTATAATATCTGATTGTTCTTTATCTATTATAAAGAAGGTGTCATCTACATATCTATCATAAAAATATATTCTTAAATTTAATGTGGAGAAAACTCTATCACCATGCAAAATTTTATCCAAATCCCAGAAGAGTAAATCTGAGGGTTTCCTTGTTAGATAATATTCTTCATTTTAAATCTGATTGATTAGGTTTATTTACTTTTTATAGAATTAAAATAAATAAATATTTAAAAACATTCATTATTTCTTGAATATTTTATTAAGCTACGGGAACTTCCAGCAGTTTGTTTTAAGGCACGATGCCATACACCACTAGTTAAGGTTAGGTTTGAAAGCTACGGGAAGTTAAGAGTATTTGCTCTATGTTAAACAAATTAAAAGCTTATTGACTGTTTATATCTTGTTGATTCATTGATTCAATACATAAAATATATTAATAAGCTAACAAAACGAAAAGTCCTTACCTTAGTTTTTCAATAGTGAAAAATATTATTATGCAAAATTTAATTTATGCAATAATAGTGTGCATGGTTGAATGTGATTAGGACTTATATTATTTCATCCGTTTTCATTTATTTTCTTAATGTTTTTTTTAAATTTTATTTTTGTTTATTTTCAGAGTGCCTTTATACTTCTCCGATTCAATACTACCAATCGTGCGTACAGGTTCCGATATCAAACACAGAACATGCGGCGGAAACGGTTGCACCTGCGCCACATTCTATAGCATCATGTGATTTAACCACAAAACTTACGTCAATGCCAAGTGGGCCTAAGTTCTCATTGTCGCAGTGCACTAATTATAATACGGCTCCTCGTGGATGGGGTCAGATTAAAGATTATTACAGACCAGTCACTTTTGATAATAAAAACACCACCTACATAAGATTCTAATTAAAATTCTAAAAACTTTATAATGGTTACCTTTTCCTAACTAACTAATTTAAATATCTAATCAAATATGTTGGTGTTAAATTTTGTCTTCTCAATCAATTAGCGTTGAACATTGGATATTTTTCTCATTTTTTTAACTATATGTTTTATAAAATAGTATCTACTGACAAATAATGCTTTATTGCAATTTATAATTACTCAATTGTAATTTGTCATTATTAAATATTAGTGTTATTCTAATAACTTGATGCCTACTGATGATGTATAATGTATAATTTTATGTCAAAACGTATGGAACAATAAAGATGTTGTAAAAGTTTTTACTTAATTTTTTTTCAACTTGATGTTAAATTTTTCAAGAATTCAATCTATATATACATTATCATGGTCTTTTGCTCATACAAAAGGTGGTATAACTGAGGAAAACTCTTTTCTTTTCCAAAAAAAATCATCTCATCATTTGGCAAAAATTTCTTTATAGCGAGCATCATTTTGACATCTGAGAAAAGGGTATGGTCGCTGGGGAATAGATGTAGAGAATATAGTAAGTGGGGAAGCAATTCGGGGCCAATTAATGTTTTTTGCAACTGTTTTCACGGATTTCCATTTTCAAATAGTTAAGCAACGGGACTTATTGAGTGATGTTTTGGATATAACAATTTGTGTTCTCTAGATATTATAATTTATTATTATTCTATTATGTAGTGTGGTATAAATATATCTATAGAAATTTAAGTTTTTTTATTCGACGTTGAAACTTATTTTTGAAAGAATCTTTGTAGTTAAATAGAAATAAAGGGCAGTATTAAGTTATTTATTATGTACGTTTTGACGCTGTATGTGTGTATTTGTTAAGCACATTCAAACCAAACAAAAAAAAATTAAACCAAAAACAAAATACAAATCTCTTTTCGCTATTATGTAATTATAATGTAGTAGAGCTAGAAGTAATATATCACAAAGGTATCCCTAGTCAATATTTGAATATAATGTATTCATAAAAACGTTTCTTTCTCCCGATTTTTGCGTTCGGAAGGGTTAGTGAAACTCATGTTCAAATGAAAATTATTGAATTTTAAAAATAATAGAATAATAACACAAATATAGTAATTAATGATATATTATAATAAATATATCGAAATATCAATCAACAAACATAATGACGTATAACTTCTACACTTTTTTAACTTATTAAAATGGATATTCAGTAAAATTTAGTTATTAATGCATTATAATGTTAGTTTATTACATAGTTTGTCATTTTTAACTCTTATTAACAATTAATCATCACATTCAAAATTTGACATACTATAGCAATTAATTTACTTCCAATCTGAAAGATTTTTAGATATATTTTTTTTGTAGAAGCTTATAATTCATTTCTTACAGAATTTTTTATAACTGGTGTCTTCCCTTAAAGTGTAATATGATTAGACTAATCTGTCAATGCACTACGTAGTATTTATGTCATGTATGTCCGTCTGAAGCTGTTCTATTCATATTGTCAGAGGGCTATGCATTTGAAAGCAATTCCTAATTAAATCTTTATTAAAAATGGTACAAACACAAAAAACATAAGAATTATAATTTGTCAACTGACACAGAAATAACACTGACGTTCCTTAGTAACCAGCATAAACCGTTTGCCATTATTTTTTCTGCGGCTCACCAGCGCTAACTATGCGTTTGTTCTGAGACAATAGGCCCTGAAGGTAACTATTAACAGGCGCTTTTCAATAAGGTCTTGAACGACATTAAAATATTTATATTAAGATATTGCCATAATTACATGCAACTACACGACATGCAACATAAAATTGTGCTATCATAAAATTTTGATTTGCGTTATAATTGTCGACTATTGAAGTAATAAAATCACCCCTGGGGTCAGTTAAAACCAAACCTTGGGGCCAGTATAAACCTACAAGAATTTTATACTAATTCAAGTAAAGCAAATTGAATTGAATGTATAGTTTGTAAAATATGAGCACACAAAAGATGTATTACAGGAGACACTATATTTTTTATTTGTATTAGGGGAAATATAATAAATGGTATTCGCATATTTCATCAATGTATTTTTACTTAGTTTTCTCCGTTCCTCACCTTGATTAATTGTTCAGTTTGCTATACAACATCGGATCTGTATTCTTATAGTTTCGGAGCTCACGCATTAATCATTTTCTGTGTTATCCAAGGCACTCTAGCTGCAGTCTACAGCTATCCAACGTTATATTCTATAGTTTCCAGAAGTACAGTTTATATTTTACTTTAATCTTTCTAATGCCTTTTCACTATCTCATATAACGTAGGTTTTTGTCTTCATTTCTCTTTTTATTTCAACTTTACTTTTTCTCAAGTTTTGCAGATTTCATGTATCTGTCTCTTTTTCTCGGTTTTGCAAATAATTTTTAGTTTTGTCTTTAAATCAGTTGTCCGCAGATTATGATCGTAGTCTTTATTGGCTCCTGGAAAGGTCTCCACGCTATTTCTGAATATAATTTTGGTCACAATGTAGTCAACTTGATATCGACCGTTATCTCTCAGCTTTTTCAAGTGTACCTTATCTTGCGCTTTTTTCACGAGAATTTTGTGATCATTAGATTGTTTTTGCGGCAGAAGTCGCTCAACATATTTTATCTGAGGTTTCTTCTGCCTAATCCATACATGCTCACTACCTTTTCTTCGAATCCTTTACTCCAATAAATTCTCCCATGATCACCACGTTGATCACCAGCCCATTCCCCAATGCCGCTTTCAGTTTCACACTCATCACTCACGCAGTTTACATTTAGCACACTCTTCACCGACTTGTTACTCATCATGACTGCCTCTCTTTGGTACATTAAAAATTGTCTGGTTCAGTTTCACCTTGCCCTTTCCATCTTATCTATTCAATATTTCATGGTGGCAGCAGCGAGAATATCCTTATAGTAAAATATGGTGTATCCTTATAGTGAAATGCGGCGTTTACCGAGTTTATCACACAACCATACAATCGGCCGGTTAATTGGCAACCAGTACTACTACACAAATACTAAAACCCATGTCGCATATACGTGTCGCAGGTGGCAAATCTTGATAAATCCAAGTAAGTGAAAAATCCACAATAACTTATTCACCCATAGCCGTTCTTGTCTACTTAGAAATATTTCAAATAATTCTAGTTTACGTTGATTGGTGATGATAAATTATATTGACATATATACTTTATTTGTATTAGTTATGGTTTGCGTTGATGTATGAAAAAATGTCCATAAACAGTCGAATTTAGTTGAAAATTACAAACCAATAAATTACCAAAGGTATTATCGTCATTTTTAAATGTTCTTACTAGTTGCTCCGGTAGATGTTACAACTAGCCTCAAACACGCATCGCACTTTGATTAGAACTTGATTAGTTGTGAAAAAAATGAACAACTGTCACAAAATTATGTGTATTTTTATATTTTTTTAAACTATCTATCTTCATTTTGTAGAAAAATAATTAGTGGATCCTAAAATATACTAATTTAAAAAAAAACTGTAACGATAAAGACCTAGCTTCTCTACATATTAAGTACATGAATGCGTTATTAACTTCCCGTAGGGCAAGTTATAGTAATCGCAAAAAAATCAAAAATGAAAATTTTTATATATCTTTACGTTTCAGTGGTTTCTGAACATTTTGGCATACCTTAGAAAAAATGGATGTATGTGTGTGTGTGTGTGTGTGTGTGTGTGTATGTATGTATGTATGTATGTATGTATGTATGTATGTATGTATGTGTGTGTATGTATGTGCGGATACAAATTTTCGTCGACGATTTCGGGAACACGGATCAACCGATTTGAATAATTCAAAAAACATTAGATTCGTATTGATAAGGAGACGTGCTGATTAGTTTTTGGCGAAGGCAGGTCTAGCCGTTCCGAAGATACGGGGCAAAAAGTGCCGAAAACGGTAACTCAGTTTTTAAGAGAACGAAGCGTCCGATTTGAATAATTCAAAAAACATTTCACTTGTATTGACAAGATGAAGAATCGATAAAATTTTCATGAAGGTAGGTCTAGCGGTTTCGGAGATATGGAGGAAAAAGTAAAAAAATGAGCCATTTGGCGGTCAAAAATGATCATTAGACATATGCACATGAAATTATCAGATATTTTATAGAGATTTTAACAATAAGTATACATTTTGTTAACATTCCTATGGGTTCCGTACCAATGCTTATGCGTTAGACATTGACGCGGGGCTTACGCGCTTTATATTTTGTCCCTATGCAGTTAAAGCAGTACGATTGCTTTGAAAAGAAAGTTCAGATCTTCCACAATATGTAAAAATAAAGAAAAAAGATTTTTTCTCAAAAAAAAAAAATATTTTAAAAAAAAAAATTTTTTTTTAAAAAAGTAATTTTTTGTCCAATTTATAATTTCTCAAAAATCTTATTTTTTCAAAGTAAATTTTTTTCAAAAATGTTAATCGTTTTTAAAAAAATAATAATTTTTGGTACGGGAAGTTCCTGCAATTTGCCTTAAGGCACGATGCCTTAATTGCCTTAAGACAGAATTCCACTTACAGCTAGTTTATTCACTTATTTTCTAACTTCCCAAAGGTGGCGAGCATAGCTCACTTAGTAGCGTGTTCAATTCACACGACAGGGATCTTTGGATCGAATCCTGCAATGACAAAGAATTTATGAATTACATAATTCGAATAGCTGAATTGTATTGAGCAAGAAAAAACAAATATAAGAATTTGGTGATATTAATAGAAGAATGAAGAAAAAAGTGGATTGAAGATAGAAGTTGAATAGAATTAGAATTTGTATATGAAAAAGCTAGAATTGAAGAAATAAATAAGAAAAGAGAAAAATTAAGAAGAATATAAAATAGGATATATATATATATATATATATATATATATATATATATATATATAGGTTGAATATGATATAAAAATTAGTATAGAATGTAAATAAATAAAAATGTTGTAGGTGGCTAAATCCTCAGAGTAAAAGAAGCCAAACAAAATTTAAAAAACATATTTTCCGAAGGAGAAGTTTATGTTTTAATCAAAGAATCCGATTCGCTAATGTGTCGAACCGATGTAGTACCGATATTTTCGCGTTTGACAAAATTAGAGCATTCATCGACGTTTTCTCAAAAACGCCGATGTATCTCAATGAGGATCATTGTTTCTCAGTATTGTGCGGCGATCGGCCGATTTGCGATTTGCATAAAAGTGTAATACTTTTTAGCCACGTTTTAGTTCAGAATCGTAAATAGATTTTAAAAATAAAAACTATTCGAAGGATAATGGATGGGATTGATACTTATGAGTTTTAGGTAAAGATCGGCTAAGCCGTTTTTTTTGTCATTAACAGTTATAGAAATTTTTGCCCATATTTTTGCCCAAACTTTTTCACGATAGATATTATGATCCTGATAAACATACTAAAATATTACGGTCTAATGACGAGTAGATTAATTTAAAAAATTCATCAAAGTTCTAAAAAAAATAGTCAAAAGTGTAGAAAGTCGGTTTTGTTATGTGATAAGTCAATCAAGTCAATTAAAATGTTTTTGGAACTAACAAAAAGTAAAGAAAAAGTCCACAGAACTTCTCTAATTTTGTAAATTGTTTTTCATTTATGCTGATGTTTTTAACAAGATAATTGGTAAAAATGGGCCAGCGGTGGCGATATCGGTTAGAACGTGGGCTAGCACTAACTAGTCCCGGGTTCGGTGGTTTGATTTCCGATACCTGACATCAGGCAACTTTGATGTCATATTTTCATTTGAGGTTATAGATCTCAAATATAGCCTCAAGCGAAAATAGCCTCTCCTGGGTATAGTTGCATATATAAGTAGTTGGTATTGGTATTTGCCTTGAGTCAAGTTACATGACCTTCCCGATATGTGTAAGTAATCGACCTAATAAAAAAATCGACTTAATCATAAATTAATTTATGAGTAATTGAAAGTATTTCGAGTGGATTTATTTATTATTATAATTAAACCAGTTTCCAGAGGACTTTAATGGTTTAGTATGTTCATTAAGACCATGTTTTCTATCATTATACCAAGTAAATCATCTAATTTTAGTTTTAACAATTGTCAAATAAAACTATTCATTTTCTCAAATTTTGATAAATTTTTAAAACTAAACTACTTGTCGTAAGGCCGTAATATTTCAGTAAGTTCTTCAAGACCATGATATATATCGCCAAAAAAGTTCCACAAAAATCGGCTTTTTTTTTCAACAGTTAATTACAAAAAAACATCATTCCCAACTAATATCTTTCGAACAGTTTTTGATTTTTTAAAATCGATTCGGTAGTATGAGTATGCTTAAATGTGGAAGAAAGTTTTTTTTAAATTTCAAAGAAACGGCTCGGCCGATCGTCGCACAAAACTGACAAACGATAATAATCATTCACGAGATACATCAAATGGTTTTTAAATTTCTGAAATCGGTCCAGGCGTTTTTAAGCAAACGTCGATGAAAATTCTAATTTTGACAAGTGCCAAAAAGATCATACTAATTTTTGCAAACTTTGACGAATTTTTAAAGCTAAACGAGTTGTCGTAGGTCCGTAATATTTTAGTATGATCTAGAAGACTATCGTATCAACCGGCAAAAAAATAATAAAAAAAAAACTTTTTTAACACTTTAATAATAAGCACGATTCCCAACCAATATCTTTCAAACGGTTTTTGAATTTTCAAAATCGATTCGGAACTGCGGGCTAAAACATGGATATTTTTTTTTCACTTTTTTGCGATTTATAAAGAAACGGCTCAATCATCGCACAAAACTGATCAGGATACATCGACTGGCTTTTAAATTTTTTAAATCGTTCCAGCCGTTTTTAGAAAACGTCGATTTACGGCAAAAAATTTGTTCACACACACGCACACACACACTCATACTTTTTTTCAAATTTGGTCTCATTCGATTCAGAATGGCTTGAAACGTCGAGAAAACATAAATTTCTTCTTCGGGAAGTTAATAAAAATGTCAGCAAATACTTTGAGTATAAATAATAAGGCATAACTGGACTGGACAACTATTGGGTTGCCATTCATTCAAGATTCATATAATAAGAAAAGTCAAAACAATTACTGAATGTCCTAAGTGTGACAGATTGTAATTAAAAATGAAACTAGCTGTAAGTGGAATTCTGTCTTAAGGCAATTAAGGCATCGTGCCTTAAGGCAAATTGCAGGAACTTCCCGTACCAAAAATTATTATTTTTTTAAAAACGATTAACATTTTTGAAAAAAATTTACTTTGAAAAAATAAGATTTTTGAGAAATTATAAATTGGACAAAAAATTACTTTTTTAAAAAAAAAATTTTTTTTTTTTAAAATATTTTTTTTTTTTGAGAAAAAATCTTTTTTCTTTATTTTTACATATTGTGGAAGATCTGAACTTTCTTTTCAAAGCAATCGTACTGCTTTAACTGCATAGGGACAAAATATAAAGCGCGTAAGCCCCGCGTCAATGTCTAACGCATAAGCATTGGTACGGAACCCATAGGAATGTTAACAAAATGTATACTTATTGTTAAAATCTCTATAAAATATCTGATAATTTCATGTGCATATGTCTAATGATCATTTTTGACCGCCAAATGGCTCATTTTTTTACTTTTTCCTCCATATCTCCGAAACCGCTAGACCTACCTTCATGAAAATTTTATCGATTCTTCATCTTGTCAATACAAGTGAAATGTTTTTTGAATTATTCAAATCGGACGCTTCGTTCTCTTAAAAACTGAGTTACCGTTTTCGGCACTTTTTGCCCCGTATCTTCGGAACGGCTAGACCTGCCTTCGCCAAAAACTAATCAGCACGTCTCCTTATCAATACGAATCTAATGTTTTTTGAATTATTCAAATCGGTTGATCCGTGTTCCCGAAATCGTCGACGAAAATTTGTATCCGCACATACATACACACACATACATACATACATACATACATACATACATACATACATACATACATACACACACACACACACACACACACACACATACATCCATTTTTTCTAAGGTATGCCAAAATGTTCAGAAACCACTGAAAC
This sequence comes from Ctenocephalides felis, assembly GCF_003426905.1. Taxonomy (NCBI): domain Eukaryota; kingdom Metazoa; phylum Arthropoda; class Insecta; order Siphonaptera; family Pulicidae; genus Ctenocephalides; species Ctenocephalides felis. Next base: position 14,295 of record NW_020536288.1, on the reverse strand, counting down.
GTAAAGATATATAAAAATTTTCATTTTTGATTTTTTTGCGATTACTATAACTTGCCCTACGGGAAGTTAAAAAAAAAAATGATAAGAATAAATACTCAACAAAAATTCTGTCTAAGTAGGGTAGGGCGGGGCTAGTTGAGCATAGGGGCAAGTTGAGCAATTGAAATATCTCGAAAACTATTCATCGTCCTTTTAGGCATTATATGGCGGAAAGATAGAGATTTGGGAGAAATAGACATCCCGCGATCGCTAGTAGCCGCTGGACAAATGAGTGAGGCTCACGGCGTTTCGTTTATTTTGAGACCAAAAAGTAAAAAAGTCATTCATAACGAGTTTTAGTCTGGTTTAGTCAAATGTTATTTATTTTTAACCAGGTAATTCTTATTCTTCCATATAATTATAGTACTTGTAATATTCACAGAGATTCTGGATATAATTCTCACGGTTTTTTTTAAAAACTCACTTTTATTTTGAAATTCCGAGTTGGGGTAAGTTGAGCATATAGTTGCTAAACTTGTTCTGTCACTAAGACAATTACCATTAACTTCCAGAAATTAATTATTATGTGTAAGATTTAAGCTAAGTTTATGAGTAATGATATAAAGAAATAATGATTTTAAACCAAAATACTGAATATAATGGTAAAATAATTCCTAAGTTAATTAATGGTTAACTATTCAAAGCAAATTACTATAAGTTTTGTTTTCTTTGTCAATAAAGACTATAAATATAGAACTGGTTATTAAAAACTTATTTTATTTCATCACTAATCAACATTGAACCTATAATTTCATTATACTTTTTTAGTGATCAACTTGCCCCATCTATGGGGTACATTGAGCATACTTGACTTTTTGCATTTAAACAGCTGTAGCTTTTAAATTTTACTTATTACCAAAAACTAGTATTAACACTTTTGTTAAGCGATAAACAACAAATCCATTAAGCCGTATAGCAATTTATTGAGACTTTTAATTGAGGAGCTACATCCGTTTAAGTAAAAATTTGCTCAACTAGCCCCGCCCTACCCTACATAAGTAAAATGTGTCTTTGGCGGAAGACTATAGAACCCTATCATCAGGAATCGAATGTTTTTTTAACCATTCAAATCGGTTGATCCGCGCGCGAAAACGTGGTCCGAATTCATTTTTTTCTGAGATATGCCAAAATGTTCAGAAACCTCTGAAACGTAAATTTATGATAATTTTTATTTTCGATTTTCGACTCATTACGTTAACTCACCCTACGGGAAGTTGAAAATATACCTATTTAGAATCCATTCAATTAGTTTTCAGTAAAAAACACTTTTTATTTTCGAATAGACAGTTAAAACTTTTATCTAAATAAATAAATCTTAATTGTTATTAGTTTAGTCTATCATTTGCACATATCGTAAGAACCACTACATATTTTATGCAGACCAAACATGATGATATTTTAAATATCTTGAAATGTAATGTAATAATTTTTCTCAATTGTATTTTTCTCAAAAACTGCACTTTAAATAGTAAATTGCTCACGATGAAAATACTCATCAATGCACAAAGTTTTCCACTCATTTTTGTAAGTGTTGAGATATAAGATTTGATTATATGTCATTATGATATAAATCTTATATTATTAAACTCGTCCAGTTACTTATTTATTGAGTTACCTTATCCATCAAGAAACATCAATAAATTTTTGGTCGTACTTAAAAACTGATTAATTTGAAAACCAATCTAGTAATTGGACCACTGGTTATGAATTATTTATTGCCGCAAAGTGGACTAAACTTAAACGTGCATATAGTGCATACCGCCTACGCCTCTGTTCTCTCCTCTAACTAAACACTTATCTACCTTCCGATTGTGATTGTTCTCGTGGTTCATATTATATTGCTGATTATTATACGTGATGAATGTCACAGTCGCTTCACCGCAGTTTTGTCGAGACCACGTACTACCAAACGCGTTTATATGTTCGCATCGGATAGATTATATGTTTTTCAGCTGTTGTCATAAATTGTGAATATATATTATATGTCAAAAAATATGATCAGTGATAATTAAAAATTTAGTAATTAAAAATCAATAAATCAATAAATCAATAAATGTGTAAATGTACGTGTTTCTTTGTGGTAATATACTTAATCTTGCAAATATTTATTAAAATAAGACAGTTAACGCTTCAGAAATCCAACCACAATTTTGTCTAACTTATATCTGACAAATAATAATTCATGGTAAACTATATTTTTAATATATTTCACATTACATAATATTATATCACAATTAAGACAATAGTAATACATTGCATAGTATGTAACATTTTATTTATATAGTGTCGTTAAACTAATACACTAGTTCTTGGTTTAGTGAATTCAATTATCGATAACAAATTCTGTACAATATAAATTTTCTATTGGTACGCTATATATACTAATTATAAGTAAATATAGTAATATACAAATATACAAACTATAAGTTTTTTTCCATTTTTTTAACTGATTCTGTATATAATTCTTAATAAACCCCAGTTGTTAACATTAATCAAGATAACTATTTAAACAATTCATCAATCACAAAAATTGTTACACATTCTCAAAAATCGATAAATTCGAAACAAAATAAGATATACAAAATTTTGCAAAGTTTGTTGATTATAATAATGCAAACCAAAACTTTATGATTGTACAATTTTACATTACTAGTCTAAAATGACGGACCTGCACTGTCCTGTTTATTGCATCGGCCTACGGGTTAGCATCAATGTTCAATCAAGATAAAAAAATAGTTTAATATATTTTACTATCCTATTGAAAAACGCCTGTTAATAATTACATGAGTTACAAATAACCTCTAGCTTCCCCGCTGTCACAAATTTAATGATATAAAATTTTCTGAAGCAAATGTTAATACTTTTCTACTTTCTATACAATTTGTTATAATAGCGCTATTTTCAACTAAGTTTGAAATGCACTTCCCTCCGAAAGCGGAAATCATTATTTTGATATTACTACGGTATGCATTAGGTGCTAATTTCAAATACATACAATGAACCATTGTAGTAGTAGTTTTAACACAAATAAAATGTGATTTTTCAATTTTTTATATCAATGTAAAAGTTTTTATTAAATATTCTGGTAAAATTTAATGATAAATTTCCGGGTAGTCCTGAGATTTTGCCATAACTGCAAAAACCCATGCTTTTGACTAATGATTCTAATCATTTACATTTTTTGATATTATATGTATATATATATATATATATATATATATATATATATATATATACTAGCTGACCCGGCAAACGTTGTTTTGCTAAATAAGGTATATTCTAAACCATTTCTAGAGAATCAAAAATATTAATACTTCAAGTGCATAAGGATGTGTTGTTTGAATGCTGTATACAATTAGGTATTATAAAAACAATAAACCCCATTAGATTGTCTATATTTTGTTAATACAATAAAACTGCAAGTTTTATACACTTTCTATAGAAAACATCGTGTCTTTTTTGGTCTTAATTAATTACGTTTCAAGTTTTTCAGATTCTTTTTGGATTCTGGATTTTGTGTATAAATGTAAATAATACTACTGAGCTTATACAAAATTTTCAAATTTTTGCGAGGAGAGATAACGGGCAGGTGGCAAAAGGTTTAAAGCCTTATTATAATTTTAAAGGTATTTTACAAAATAATTACATTTTTAACTAATGCTAAAACTACCAACGAAAGAAAATACTTTTATTATGGATTTTCAAAGATTACCGTTTATCTCCCGCATTTCAAAGATTATCTTTTTCAAATCAAGGTTGTAGCTGGCTATACATATTTTTTCCTCTACTTTCAAATATTGTTGTTAATAACTTTACTGATTTTTGGCACATCGGTGGTGGACCTTTTTAATCCCGGACCTTCATATATTACTATCTATTCTGCGATAAATTCTGGGAAATTATAACTGGAAAAATGTTATTCGACAAAATGTCCATTTGATCGATACCAAATTTAGGTTCTGAATTTAAATAACATAAATAAAAAATAATATATCCTAGAAAACATTATATAAATACCAATGAGTATATAATTATACAAATGAGATCTTTCAGAGCACCGTGTTTGAGAAAAATATGCCAAAAAGTGCATTTTCATATTAACATATCAAAAAAGTTTATATTTTGAGTCTCTAGTAACACTTGCGGCCCGTTTACTAACGTTTTTATATATAAATAAAACTACAAAGAAAACTACTTACTACAAATTTATCATAATTAAATAATATTTGCGTAAAACTTCCTATTAAACGTAATTGAACATCATCTGTCAAAAGCGTTTGACATTTCACGAAATTGCCACCGTCAATTGTTTTATTTAAATTACGCTTCAACAAAAATTTTCAAATTAAAAATGTAAAGTTTCTACGCGGATTTGAAATAATTTCTCACCTTTTGGACTTTCTCTGGATTGGCACGAATTTTTCAAGACTAAGACTGGCCAAATCGATTCAGCCGTTTTCGAGTTTTATTCGGACATTTGAAAGAGAGCTTTATTTTTATATATAAGTTATATTATATTATATATATATATATATATATATATATATATATATATAAACCTCGTGTCACGATATTGGTTTGCGATAGACGACTAAACTACTGAATCAATTTTAAATTTCATTGGCTCATCGTGTGCGTATATATACAACTTAGGTTAAAGGGAATTTTGAAAAATACATTTAATATAGAAATATATAATTTTTATAAATTTCCATAAATTTTGACAGAAATTCACTAAGAAAAAAATAAAACACTAAAATGACAAATGTCAATATATATGGAAACTTCGAGAAAAAACGATTTATGATTTTCGAAAAAAAATTGACAGTTCAAAAAATATATTATTTTTACTAATTGAAAAAGGGAAATATATTATAATATATTCAACAGTTATATCCAAATTAGGCAAAATGCTATATTCAAAATAACAGAAATATATAATATTTATAGATTTAAATACATTTTTAGTTCGGATACTAAAACGTCCTCGAAACATAATAGATCAGAATGAAAAAGCGACATATTAAATTTACCTTCATAAACAAAATTTTGAAAGGTCAAAAGAATTAATATTTTTAACGAATTCAAATAGGATCAAATACATTAATTATTCTAACTTATATTAAAGACAATTTTACAAATCACATTTTAGATGCAAAATAATAAAATTAATTTGGGCGGTTATAAATTTAAAACAAATACCGAAAATTAAACGTTTGTTAATGTTCCGAAAAATTTATGAATGAATTGATTTATGATTAAGATTCAATTTGCTTAAGATGTTCAATTAGGTAAACATCACAAAATTATTATAAATCATGATTAAAAACTAAATATTACATCATTTTATATTAAATTTCGACCGAAAAAGAAAATATTTTGACAGTTATATTTAATTTCTAATAAAATGCAAATGTCAAAAATCAGATCTTTATGTAAAAAATCATTTATTGCCACAATTTTCCTATGTTGATTTAGCCAAAAATATGAATTTATAATTAATTCATTAATGACTTAAAATAATTATCAATTTATTAAAAAAATAAATAATATTTAGATATAAGAGATATTAGAGTTATTTCTTAGTTGAAACACGAAAGAAAATTTTATTGACATATTTGACATGTCAAAATTATAATAAACAAAACACTATGATTCGAGTGAACTAATTTTTGCAGCATGAAATATAATTTTGAAAATTATAACAAGTTTTTAACTATTTGTCAAAACGAATATACTTTATTACAAATTCATACCCATATCAAGCACCAAAGTAATAAATAATATTTATAAAATGACATGTTATATATAGATAATATAATTTTAATGCATATTTTAATTATATTTTTTGACATTTGCTAATCAAAAATAAATTAAAAATAATTGGAAATAATGTCACAAATCGAATATTTATGGAAAAATATCAAATAAATATATTTATGTTTCACTTGATTTCAAATAAAAAATATAAAAAACCCTAATTGCTATACCAAAATAGATAGTACATACATCTAAAATTATAGTAGAAATATTACAGTTTTGATAAATAATTATCCAATATTTTACAGTACGAAATTTAATAAAAAATTAATAAAAGTGCCAAAAATCAAACATTTAATAGATTTGGACTCGGATTCCTCAGAACTTCATCCATGTTAGTTTCAGGGATAGTATGAATATCAACTTATAGTCGGAAATTTATATTATAAGTGATTTGTTAGTAATCACAAATATAAAAAAATGAATTGAAATCGGTGAGTGTCTAATCATAAATTTATGGAAAATTTTCAAAAAAAAATATAAAGGGCTTATAGCAAGTTTCCAATAGTATGTGACAAATGAAACCATTATTAAATACAGCATCATAGAACATGTTAAAATGTTAGCAAGGTAAATAAGACGTAATACCAAATAAGATATAACAAATTTATAAAAGTCACTTGGTTATTCATTATAAATTTTGTAATGTACTCATTTATTCAAGTCTTTAATTATTTCATTTCATATATTATTTAAGTTTGAAAAAACACTTTAATCAATAGTATTGATCCATCATACTTAAATTTCAATCCGGATTTTATTTATTTTTGGATTGATATAAATTTTTTATAACAAAACGTTTGAAATGTTGGTTGTCACATGTGCTCTATTCAACCTATGATCAACAAAATTAGTGCAGTAAATGGAGAGGAAAAATGGTGTAATTTCTGAATTTTTTTACTATTTGTATGATAAGTTGGAAAGAGGTTAATGTTAATCTTAAGTTCAGAAGTGAAAACAATTTATAATCCTTCTCTTATTTTAAAACGGCGAAGCGTTAAAGGGCTCGAAAAACACTCTGGTTGGTCAGCCGCGCACTCTTTAAACAATAATAACTCTATCAATATTTGTATAACAAAAAAAATAATAAAAAGCAATAATTACTCAGAAAAAGACCTTGAATTTTATCTATTTATCTGTATACGTATCTTTTATTCTTTCAGAGATATAATAATAATAAATTGGTTGTTTTTTTTAAATGGATTTTTTTCTCATGAAATCATGACTTTTTTGAAAATTATTTGTACTAAAGTTGTGGTATTTTCTAGAATCCATCAAGATCTCTTAAACCAAGTTAATTCTAGATAGAATACGATTATTCTTAATTTCGGTAGAAATTGCACTTTAAAAATATTTGATTGAAATGAAAGAAACATTGTATGCGTCTTTTATTTGCATGATAGCACACTCGATTTACACGCAGAAGTACTCATTTTGAGATTAATATTGTTTCTTGATCACTATAAAACAGCGATTTATTAACTTCCCGTATATAGTAGGGCAAGTTAAAGTAATAAAAATTTTATATATCTTTACGTTTCAAAGGTTTCTGAATATTTTGGCATACCTTAGAAAAAATGGATGTTTGTGTATGTATGTGTGTGTGCGTGTATGTATATGTGTGCCGATACAAATTTTCGTCGGCGATTTCGCGAACACAGATGAAGCAATTTGAATAATTCAAAAAACATTCGATTCGTATTGATAAGGAGACGTGCTAATTAGTTTTTGGCAAAGGCAGGTCTAGCCGTTCCGAAGATATGGGGCAAAAAGTGCCAAAAAGGGTAACCTAGGTTTTAGGAGAACGGAGCGTCCGTTTTGAATAATTCAAAGAACATTTTACTTGTATTAACAAGATAAAGATCTGGTCTCATTTTCATGAAGCCAGGTCTAGCGGTTTCGGAGATCTTGTAAAAAAAGTAAAACAAATGCCATTTGGCAGTCAAAATGATTATTAGACATATGCACATCAAATTATCAGATATTTTATAGAGATTTTAATAATGAGTATAAATTTTGTTTACATTCCTATAGGTTCCGTACCAATATTTATCCATTAGACAGCGACGCGGTGCTTACGCGCTTTGATATTTCGTCTCTATGCAGTTAAAGCGGTACGATTGCTTTGAAAAAAAGTTCAGAATTCCTAAATTTGTCAAAATAATGATAACATTTTTTTTCAAAAAAATTTTTTTTTCAAAAAAATTTTTTTTAAAAAAAAGTATTTTTTTGTGAAATTTATAGTTTCTCAAAAATCAACATTTTTCGAACTAAATTTTTTTCAAAAATGTTAATCGTTTAAAAAAAATAATAATTTTTGGTACGGGAAGTTCCAACAATTTGCCTTAAGGCACGATGCCATGCGCCCCACTAGTTAATATTTTAATTTATATAATTTTGTTCATTTCATTATTTTCGTTAAAATGTATTTCTGAAGATATTTTCAAAAAACGCTTTTAATTTTTTTTAACGTTTAGTTAAAAAATAATATTCTGTCAAATTGAAATAGGGTATGTTTGAGGCGCAATCACTGAGATGCCACAACCGTGAGACGCATGCGCAGACTGCATCACCTATCAGACCAATGCTGACTCTATCTTATTATATTATTTTAATTTTTGGCATATCTCAGCTGTTTTTCAGCAAAAATAATGTAGAAATTGCATTTTTATTATTCATGATCATGAATATATTACATTCTAATATTTCTCAGCCTTTAAGTGAATAGAAATGTTTGACAAATGACAATCCTCATTTGTTTTAATTGTCAAACAGGCCTCAAATATTTCTATAAATATATTTATTTAATTAATATAATATTAAATTTAATTAAATATAATATATTTCTATAAATCAAAAAATCCTCAAAAATTCCCTCAACAAACTTTAGCAAGATTTATTAAAATCCGAATAACAGTTTAGGAGGATTATCCTTTTATACATCATTACAGAAGAGTTTTATATATAAGATATATATATATTATATATATATATATATATATATATATATATAGATATATAAGATATATAATATATAGATATATATATATATAGGATATATATTATAGATAGATATATATTATATATATTATATATGTATATGTTATATAAATATGTATACTATATGTATATGTATATATAATAATATATATATATATATATACAGTGGCGGCGCTAGACCATTTGTCGGCGTCGGCGAAATTCGTTTGCGAGGCCCCCTTTTTTAAGGACTATCACTAAAACTTTCCGTGCTGTAATTTAAATGTTAAAAAAAATCTGAAAACTTTGAAAAAAAAAATTAATTTTTTGAAAATTGAAGAATTGAAATAGAAATTTTTTTATAAAAAATTACTTTTTTTCTAAATTGAGATATTTTTTATTTATATTTTGAATTTTTTTGAAAATTTCGAACTTTTTTATCAAAGCAATCACGCTTCGTTACCTCCCTGAGATGAAATATCGAAGCGCGTAAGCGCCGCGTCGTGGTGGTCTAACGCGGAACATTGGTACGGAATGCATATAGAAATCGAAACAAAATTTGTATTTATTACTAAAATCTTTATAAAATATCTGAAAACTCGATGCGTGTATATCCAATGATCATTTTGTCCACCAAATAGCTTTTCTTTTCCTTTTTTTAATGGATCTCCAAAACCGCTTGACCTATCTTTCTAAAAATTTAATCAGTTTTGTTACAAAGTTAAAAACTAATTATTGTTAAACAAAAGTATCAGATATATTTTTAATCAGATAATTACACAAATTGAAATATACAAAAATTGCACAAGTTAAAATGAACAAACTCTTCGGCAAAAAAAGTTCGTTCATCAGATCTTAGTAAAACACGGAAATTAAATAATTATCCCGAAGAAGTTTCTTTTTTGCCAAATTATTCGATTAGATAGTTTATATAATTTTTCGACTGTTCAAGTCTTTCTGAATGAAAATGATTAGAAACCACCGACTTAATCAATAACTAATTAGACAAAATTTTAAAATCTACAATTGATTAATTAGATTTGAAAAATTTATAATCATAATAAATTGAGTGCACAAATACGCACATAGAACGTACACATGGCATGACCTAATAAAATAATAAAGATCGGGCCATTATTCCAAAATTTAATGATTTATATAATTAATCAATTATTGTAGTTCCATAAACTTTATGTTAGTTTAGACTATATTTTTTATCTTTACACCGAGTTTTTTTTTCTAAAAAAATCTACAATTAATTACGAAGAAACGACGCGGGTCGATTTTTACGAAAAACTTATAGCCAACTGAAAACTTAAGAGTTTTTGAATTTTCAAAATCGGTTCAGAAATTTCAAAATGTCGGATTATTTGAATCTTTGGATCGACCGATTTAAATGATTAACAGAACATTCCTGTTGATAAATTGGCAAAAGCAGGACCAGCGGTTTTGGAAATACAAAAATAGTTAAAAGGTTATCAATCAATTTGGTGATGCAGTTTTTGAAAGAACTTACATCTGATTAGAAATCAGAATTACCATCTGATTAGAATGTTTAAAAAAATATATCGACAGTGTAAAATAATGATTAGTTTCAAATTAACAGTATTTATAATATTTATTTAAAAAAAATGTAAACCATTGTCAATTCTCATTGATCAATTTGATGGAGCATTTATTTAGTTACTGTTTGGATACGTTAAGATAACTACACGTTTGTATTCTTAAATAATGATTTACATTATGCTCACATAAAAAACACACAAATATAAACAACCAGAGAATTAGCCGCCTTGCGCGAAGAAATCTATAGTAATGACAGACGATATTAGATAGTGCCCATAAGAGATAAGAGAGTAAAATGAGAGTGCCCGCAAACCACTAATCTTCTTTACTCGCTCATCAGCATAAAAAAAAAAACTAAATAAAAATTAAAAACTAAACTTTAAATAATAAAATTTTTTTCGGGGCCTCTTGCGAGGCCCCCACAGGCGCGAGGCCGTCGGCGGCCGCCGACACCGCCGACGCCTAGCGCCGCCGCTACTATATATATATATATATATATATATATATATATATATATATATACATAAATATATTTTCTATAATGCTGTAATGTAATTAACTTCCGTAGGGTAGTATTCTTAACGTTTTGAAGGTTTTTGAACATTTTGGCATACCTCAGAAAAAATGGGTGTGTGTGTGAGTATGTGTGTGTTTTGTATGTCCGCATTTTTTCGTTCACGTTTTCGGCAGCACGAAAACTTTTATTCCTTAAGGCACTATGCCATACACCACTAGTTTCAATTGTTTTTAATTTATTAACTTCTCGTAGAGTAAGTTATTGTAATCGTCCAAAATCAAAATTAAATTTTTTACATTTCTCGACGTTTTGAAGGTTACTGAACATTTTGGCATACCTCAGAAAAAATAGATGTGTGTGTGTTTTTCGTCCACGTTTTCGGGCGCACGAATCAACCAATTTGAATGGTTGAAAAAACATTCGATTGCTATTGATTGGGAGATGTGCTGATTAGTTTGTTGAACTGAATTGAAGAATTGTTTCAATTTTTTTTTCAAAAAAAATTTTTTTTCCAAATTTTTTTTTGTATATAGAAAATAATTCTGATTTCAATTGTAATTTTGACTTCAGTTCTAATATACTTAAAACAAATACTTTCAACTTTTCAATTCAGTTTATATAATTCTTATAAATATTAGACAATGTTACAGTATTTATTTATAATAATCTATTTGAAAACATTTAATATTCCTCAAACATTTTGTTACGGTATGGGAAGTTCCAGCAATTTGCCTTAAGGCACGTTGCCAAACACACCACTAGTTTTAAATTTACGAATGCCAAAATGTATAATTAAAACATTCGTTAAAATGATTTTGTCTATAAATAATACTTCACCCTTGTTTTATAAATATTATTATTACTTTGATGCTTGATATGGGTATAAAATTTTAAAAAAATATATTTATCTGACACATTGTTATAAACTTGTTTCAATTTTCAAAATTATTCGAGATTTATAATTACATTTTGTATTTTTTTATATTCCGATATAGTAATGGGCCGAAAATCAAAAATGAAAATTTTTGCACATCTTCACGTTTCACAAACCTTCTGAAAATTTTGACATACTTAAAAAAAAAAATGATGTATGTGTGTTTTGTATGTCCAAATATTTTCGTCCACGTTTTCGGGCATACGCATCAACCGATTTGAATGGTTCAAAAAACATTTGATTCCTATTGATAGGAGATGTGCCCAGTCGTTACGGAGATACGGAGCAAAGAGTGTAGAGAATAAATATCGAGTTTTAAGAGAACGATGTATCCGATTTGAATGATCCAAAAGTATGGAAAGGCGCAGTTCCAGTCATTTCGAAGATATGGAGCTAAATGTACAAAATATGCAGTTTTTGAAAGAAAGAATCTTAGAAAAACTAAGCATCCGATTTAAATTATTCAATAAACTTTTTGCTTGTGTTGGCAAAACAATTGCTTTTGGATTTTTTTTCAAGATATTTTTTTTATATATAAAATAAATCAGATTTTAATTTTAGTTCTTGCTAAAGTTCTAAGGCACACTTATACTTTAAATAAATATTTTAACTCAATTCAGTTTATATAATTCTTATAAATATTAGACAATTTTACAGTATTTATAATGATCTATTTGAAAGCATTTAATATTCCTGGAACATTTCATTACGATACGAGAAATTTCAGCAATTACTAATTTATTTTCAATAGCAATCACAATACAGGACAATTCTATGAGCTATTTGGCTTATGTCATTACTCGCGCACATACACACACTTCCAAATTAATCTGATAAATATTATATTGATAGTTAGAGAATAAGTGACTCTACTATTCTGTTTAAATAAAGTTGTGGTAGTTCTAAGAGTCCACCATATTATCTTTGGACAGCTTCTTCTTCCGTCTTCTTGAAACTGGTGTCTCAAGAAGCTAAGTGACTATAGAGTTTGTATGATGTTCTAGTTTAAGAAAATATTTGACACTGTTGATTTTTTAACTCTCTTTATAAATTCAATATTCAATATTCAATTCTGGGGTGTTAAGGTCTTTGACGTCAATAGATACGTTGATAGACCACCAGGCATGGTCTCTATTTCCTTTCAAATCCTTTCAAAGCAGAAACTCTGCCAAATTCCAAAAACTCCCGCTCCTTTCGCTTTCGATTCTGACGATGCTTCATCTTTTATATTTTGTCAAATATTCAAAATTTACTCAATAAATTACTTAAAATTGAATTACTTTAAATGACTATAAGCCTTATTTTTTAATGCTTTTCGGAACATTGGCTTAACGAAACTAAACTCAAATTAATTAAATTAAACGGTTACTATCTATGCTCCTCTTTCTGCCGAAATAATTTTAAGCATGGAGGCGTTTGCATTTTTTTCATCGGTTAAAATTAAATGTAATAACATTATAACAAATATTGCACCTGTTGAAATTTTTTTGAATTTTGCGCTGTAGAACTCAATTTTTCTCATACTACTTATTGTATTATTTGCGTATATAGAGCTCCAGATCAAGATGCTAATAAATTTATACATTTACTTTATGTTCTAATGGAAGAACTTCTGCATAAATATAACTCTACTAGCAAACCCGACGAACTCCGTTTCGCCACCAGATGGTTTCGTGAGAAAGATGAAGAAATTTTTGTGTTGTTTTATATTTGAAAAGGAAAAATTTGATTTTATTGCACAACAGTAATGAATTTATTTCGATTACAAAAATCAAGTGATTTTTAGTTGAACTTCTCTAAGTTTGGTAAACCACATTTTTTGTTTTTTGGTCTGACGTTAACACAAACAAAGCGGATGGTTTTCCAACTCGTGAACAGGCAACGTATAACTGCCTATGTGAAAAACAATGATTTTCTAAATAATCTTTCTGAAATTTAACACTAAGCGATTGGCCTTGCGACTTGTTATTGCAACGCAAGCGAACTGGATATTGCAATCGTTTGAAGTCAAACTAAAATGCCAGCAATTTTTGATTGAATGGTGAAACACAGTGCGTGTACATCTTTATACTTTGCGGCAAGAATTGGTCGTTGACTTAAGCAAGCATAATTCTGATAATTCTCACTAATGTCATTACTCGAATTTTTAATTACGGTGCGTGAAGTTCCAGTAACTTGCATTAAGGCACGACGCCATACATCACTAATTTTCTCAGCTATAAACCTTCCGGAGCTTGAGACCTTTCCAACAGATTCAAAATTGTCGAAATCGGTTCGTGCTTTCTGGAGTTGATATCGTCAGGAAGGAAAATTCAACTTATTTATATATATATATGTAGACATATGTAGATAATCTATTTGAAATTATTAAAACAATTATTGATTATTTTCATTACTCGAATTTTAATTGCGGTGCGTGAAATTCCAGCAATTTGCATTA
>NW_020536287.1:0-22084 GCF_003426905.1 Ctenocephalides felis | reverse complement strand
ATTGTATACAGATAGATCACTTTGTTTGTTATTTTGCAGTAAGTGGACGGTTGTGACACTCGCCTTCTTATATAATTTAGTTTTACGACTAATTCATCATATTTAAGGACACAATTTCAGTATTTTCTCGTAGATCAATGTTCAAATTACCATTTATTTACTTTCTCCCAGCTAAATGGTGAATTAACAAAATTATGGCTGATCAAAAAAAGTGGCACAATAATTGTACATAATATTTTGACATGAATTCAAAATACAGGTTTTAATATTATTTTTAGCTTTAGTATTTTATCAAAGCTGGTCTAACCCATATTTGAATCATAAAGTTTCAAACTCCTGGATTTGTGTACATATTCTTTTGAATATGAAATCTTATAGAGAGGGTGTATCGTCAATCATTTATTTGACATATGGCTTCGCGACTGGCTTATAATATTATAAGCTTCCAAGTTTAAGTTTGGTCTTTGGGAAATTCTTATTCAATGGACGTATACTTGAACTTGATACCCTGGGGGATATACTAGCCCTAAAATCTGATGAATACCTAATAAGTACCTGCATTATGAACCTGCTATTTATTTCAAAGTAGGTGATACGTTGATTAGGGTCTCTTTGTAAAATATATATTCATAAATGTTCTTTGTTTTTATTTGTATATTTATTTATTAGACATGTCTATGCAAATTTGTTAATCTAACGAATCATATATGCACATTTTTAACTTTTCAACTTTAGATTTGGTTCATCTTCAATACAAAATAAAGAATCTGTGCACATCAACAAAAACATATATAATTTAAATAAATTTAAACATTTCTTCTATAATTTTGTATAATTTTCAAAATTACTATAGAGTCTGTCAGTGCACTTACATAATTAACAATGAAGTTTAACTTACTTAAAAATTACATATTATAATTCATATTTTAATTATTTACGTCCATGTTCACATATAAAAACTAACAGTTTTAATTTTTGATCTGTTTTCAAAATTGAATCATTTTAACTCCATTGAAACCTATTTATCAAATTGTTCTGCACTTGAAATTACATAGTTTCAATGAAACAGTGAAAATATTTGTAAAATTTAATCAAATATATGCTGACCACATTTAAATATATATTTATGTTATAATTCGTATTAAATAATTACAAGTGCAATTTACCATTACTCATAATTGCAATAAATAGCAATAATTAATAAAGTTATATATTGAATGGTTCAAATCGCGCAATAAAAATGTATTATTGATACTAAAATATTGGAATTAAATTTTTAATGGAAGCAGACAATCAAGGCAAAATTTGTAGTTGATTTACACACACAACACACACATACATACTTCCATGTATAAATATATGTATATATATATATATATATATAAATGATTTTAAGTATATAATACAAATTACAAAACATTTTTAGATTGATAACTAATTAGCTATTTCTAAATAAAAATATTACTTGAACAATATATTACCTATATGTATGTTCATTTCAGTTATTGATTTAATTTTTTTCAGCCTACTAAGAGCCCATATTCATTATTTTATTTTTATAATTATTTCAAAGTTATATTTTAGCAAAGATGCAAGTATATTTATTGTCTTTTGTAACTTAAAACAACTACTATTTTGCCGTTGTTTTTGCTATATATTTGTCAAATTTAGAATACTTTTCAAATACTATTTAAAAAAAATGGTTTTGTTATAATTAAATTTAACTAAATATTTTTTTTCATAATAGTGCCTTATATTTTGAGGTTTTGAAATCTTCTCTGCATTTTTCTTAGCCAAAATGGATATCTGTGTGCATGCGTGGTGTTCGGGTGTATGTGGGTATGTTTGGATACAATTTTTTGTCGTATTTATGCGCATTGAATAACCGATTAGACTAATACAAAAACATTCGATTCTTATTGACGAGTAAATGTGCCGGTTAGTTATTGGCACAGACAGGTCTAGCCATTTCGAAGATATAAAAAATAGGGACAAAAAGTGTCGAAAGAGCGACGGCCCGAAAGATTTTGAGAGAGTGAAAAGTCCGACTAGAATTATTCAAAATATCAAATCAGTTATATTGACAGAATAGAGAACAATTTAGATTTTTTCAAAGGCAAATTGAGCGGTTTCGGAGATTCAATAAAAAAAGTAAAAAAAAGTTTTAGAGGTCAAAAATTATCATTAGACATATGCACATAAAATTATCAGATATTTTATAGATATTATAATGATATGTAAGTACAAATTATGTGTACATTTCTATGGGTTACGTACCAAGATTTATAATAGTTAAGCTATTAATCTCTAATTTAAAATGTAAATTTCAAAGAAATGAAATGAAATTTCACAATATGCATTACGGTACAGAAAGTTTCAGCAATTTGCCTTGAGGTACAATGCCATGTACTAGTTAAATATGTGTAATTTAAAAAATATATAGATTTTAAAAAATTGAATGTTGTGAGAAATGTGAAAAATGTTATATGGAAATACAAAGTATACATGAAAACAAAATTTTAATAGTAACCGATTACTACAAACTTCAATATAAAAATACCACACTAATAGTCTAAACTAAATGATAGTCAGCAATTACATCAGACATTCTGAGTAGTAACATTCATCATACTTTGGCGGTCTAATTACAAGGTATTTTATTTTAAAATTGATTATATGATAAATCAAGAAAGTTAGTTTTCAAATTTAAAATTTGTTATGACACTAGTGTTCACATAATCCATAAAGTCTGCTTTGAAATGAATAATTGAAACTGCAAATGAAGTTTTGCAATCAAATCAGTCATTGATCAAAGTACAATGAAACTAACAAAGTGAGCTTTTCACATGAATAATCTAAGCAATAATTTCAAATGTGTGCGTGGATGAAAACTATGGTGTATGAAATAGGTTTATTAATCGAATTTAGCGATTTCTCTGACGAGTCCCTGTCTCAACTTTGCTGAAACGTCGGAACTGGGAAACTTTGCCGTTCCCGTTACGAAATTTAGTTACCAAAATTACATGCGCGGCGTACGTATAATTTCATAAACGGAACCGTAATGCATCCAAACATCATCATGTGCTACCACGATCATAGACACGATGATAAGAAACTTTTTTGAAATTGATGCTAGAAAATTGATATTATAAACGGAAAATTGACAATTGACAATTTCAGAATCATCTGAAAGCTAAAGGCCAAACGTCACAACCGTGCACACCTCAAGAAACATAATTATGTGATGGGCATAGAAATAGGTCGAAAACAAGATGAAAACAACAAAATTATTTATGATAACTTTTATTGATGAATATAATACACCTAAAAATATATAACAAAACATAATTTTTTAAACTAAGTTAATGAGAAATCTTTCAGATTTTTTTTTTATAGTAAATTTTTCTTTTTATTTCTCTTTCGTATTTTGTCTCAGATGTTAGGTTAGATTAAATTATCTATTCAATTGTCATCGGTAAAGGACAAGAAATACATGTCACAACCATACCCAACGCTCATTTTTGAAAACAAATCATCATTGTGACTGAGCTAAATCATTTACGCTAACTAATTGCTAATCATGTTCAACTTACGGCAAAATAACAAAGTGATCTACCTGTATACAAAAAATGTTATGATTTAAAGAAATCGAACAGTGAAACTTATTTGGCCTTTATAAGCAATTCGGTCTGCAGATCATGTTGATGTAGGAGCCTGACTCAATGAAATAATGGAAGTTTGTTTAAACAAACACACTTCATCTTTTTATTTTGGACCATATGTCAATATCGGTACAGGTTATCTGTTACATCGATTGTCACCACCGTGTATCCTACTTATATTTCTGCAAAATCAGTTCTATAATACTTGTAAGTAAATATGTTCTTAATTTGAGAACTTTTTTTGTAAAATTGTACTTACAAGTAATTTAATTTCAGTTATGATGTAAAGTTATGTAAATGACAATGAAAGAATCTTAACTTACAAAGAACAACTACAGATTGAATTCTCAAGAATCTATATGAAATTCTAAAAGACTATACTAAATATATAAAACTAAATATACAAAATATCTATAATTAAATATACAAAATATCTATAATTAAATATACTATCAGATATTACTTTATACGTCAATTATTTTTGACATTGACAAAAATTTTATCATATACCCAAATTCTGATTTAAAATTTCTAAAACATTTGTTAATAGAAACTATATATTAAACCGAAATATGCAAAATTCCAAATAGACTGTTTAACAGGTAGGCAGGTAGTCATTTAGACATATAAACAAGTAGCTCAAATACAAATCAAATATTTATAGATTAAATCGATTATTTACATATATCGGGAAGTTCATGCAATTGCCAATGAAAATAATGAAAATAATTACTTGTTGAAATTATTTATTTATCATGCTAATCATAAGGTTGATGTATCAATTCTAATAAAAACGTCTTGCAAAATACTAAAAATAGTTTTTATATAAATAAAAACTCATTATGGTAACTTCATTATCAAATTAATCAAAAAGTTTGATGGATTAATTCTGAAAACTCCTGGCAAAATACTAAAAATAGCAAAAAACAAATTATACAAAATTGAATTTATATCAGTTAATATAGTCACCATGACGTTTTATTAAAATTGTTTATTTATCAGGATGATTAACAATCATTCAAGAACAATTCTGAAAAGTTTTTGCAAATACTAAAAATAACTGAAACCAAATTATTTAAAATCAAATCAGTTTATATAAAGTCATTCAAAATAGAATTTATATTAGTTTAAATGAAGTCATGATGTTTATTAAAATCGCGTTTTATTAAAATGATATATTTATCATAGTTAATCGAAAAGTATTCGTTCAATAAAATTTTATTTAATTTGGTTTAAATAATTTTTTTAAAATTAAAATGCTGATTTAATTTTTCGGAAATATAAGCAGACAATATAATATAATAAATAAATATATATATATATATATATATATACTTATCTGTAGAGTACATTTATACATCAATCATATGTATTCAAGGTATATACACGACTTGATTCCAAATTAATGCAAGGCTATACGAGCTTCAACAATAGTCCGGCGAAATCGAAATGTATGTTAACAATTACTAAGGCTAGACATTTCACTTTGCTTATAATATTAGCATTTCTTTTCAATTTCATTCATCTATTCCAATCATTTGACTAATTTGATATTACACGGTACAATCATCGTGAGTTACGTGTCACGAATAAGCTATTAAAATTAAATGCTAGCTAGCGTTTGCATCGAAAATGTTTTTGTTCGTCTTGGGGAAACAATCTCAGAGAAAATCTACAAAGGTTTAAGATAATTATTTAGTTTATATAAATGGTAAATAAATAAATGTGCTTTAATAGAGCAGATGAGATTTGGATACTATAGAAGCTGAGAAGTTAAGCCGGTTCATTTACCGATACTATCAGATTTTTATACTATCGAATGTGACAGTTAATTGATGACTTTCATCATTTTATATAAAATATATATTTTGAAATATTTCAATTAATGTGCCAATTCTGTTGAAATAGACAGAAATAATGAAAGTTAGCCACAAAAAATAAAAAATGGTAACAATTTTAGCAAACCCGATGGTGTAATATAATGAATTAGGTTTCATTATTACTATCCTGTATGGAATGTATTAAAATAATTTCATTAGACTAGGATTGAGCCTTTAACGTTAACAAATAGAAAAAATTAATATTTACTTAGGATATTCCAAATAAATTTAGTGGGGCATGACATCGAGCCTTAAGGCAAATTCCTAGAATTTTCCATACCATAATAAAATATTCGAGGAAAAAAATGTTTTCAAAAACATTATTATAAATACTGTAATTTTTAACGGTTTAACATTTTTATAAAGAATTTTTTTAATTGCATGACTTTCGAATAGTTTAACATGAAAAGTAAATACATAACTCAAAAACTTACTCAAGCGGAGTTAGAATGAAAGGCTTTATATCATATTTCTAAGAATCCTATAAAATGAATTGCAAACTTAAAATTATTTATTTGAAGTATTTAAGTGAGCTTCAGAATTTTATCTATAACTAAAATTAAAATCTGAAATATCTCCGGTAATGAAAAAAATATATATTTTGATTCTTTTTCACATTTTGAAATTAAAAAAGAAATCCCGAAAACTAACTGTCAACAATCATTAGAGTCGGATGCTTTTTTACCTAAAAAATTATCATCTTTTGCACATTTTTCTCCTAAACAGCTTAACCTGCCTGTCAAAAATTAATCAGCACTTGTGTCCATCAGTAAGAATCGAATGCTCTTCAAATTATGTAAAATTATGTAAAATTATGATAAATCAATAAATTTATCCGTATGCCCGAAACTGTGAACGAAAAATTGTATCCATACACACACATCCACACATTATTTTTTAAGGTATGCCAAAAGGTTCAGAAACCTCTGAAATGTAAAGATTTGCAAAAAATATTAATTTCGATTTTTATACAATCACAATAACCTACCCTACGAGAAGCTAATAAATAATAAAAGATTTCAACGGAATTCTTAACACATGTTCAATATTCAAAAACAGAGGTACTAAAGATTGAACCCGGGAAGTACAAATTATAATTGAATTTTTAAAAAAATTATATTGATTGATCTACTAAATTTATCTAAATATATATATATTCTGCACAAGCGTTTGAAATTATTGTAAAGTTTATCGCATTGGATGCATTACCGGCATTACCGTTCTTCCCGCATAACGGGCGCGCGTGAAATCGCCGCGTAGTCCTCTATAATAATGATGTGTCCAAAATGTTTATTGACTGCGGGCTCAGTAGTCGGTGAGTTCGGTCAATGCCTGTATTAAATATCTATCAAATATATATATATATATATATATATATATACATATATATACACTTGGTGTGTAATCGGCTTGCACGCTAATCGGATAAAATAATATGAATCGGATTCGGTTTTAGTTATTGATTCGTTATTTGTGTTGTGCTAGCCGGATTATATCACACAAAGTCACATTCTTGCACACCCCATATATGTGGATAATTATACTGGTGCTTGTTTGTTAACTCTATCTAAATATTGGCAATAGTTTATTTTTGACGTGATGGTAAATATGAAATGTGAGATATTGATTTTTTAATATGAGGTTTTTGGATGACTATTCCAATTTGTCTGACAGAATTGTATTGGAATCGAAATATTCATTCATATTTATAATTCATAATTCATAATTCAGCTATTTTGAGCATTCCAGTTGATTTACTATCCAACTATATCTATATTTTTATCTAATCATCTTATATTAACATAAGGTTTATATTTTTGCTCATTACTTATATTTATCATGTTTTACTAATGTAAAAGTGAATACACATGATAATGTAATTTATTTATTTTTTGTTTGTTTTACTCAACATAGCAAACTATTCACACTGTATATTCAGCTACTTCAAAGGTAAATTTGATTTGACAAATTAATTGCAAAAATTTACATTATTAACTTCCCGCAGGAGAAGTTATAATAATGGCAAGAAAATCGAAAATGAAATTTGTTTATGAATTTTTACGTTTCAAAGGTTTCTAAATATTTTGGCATACCTTAGAAAAATTGATGTATATATGTGTGCATGTGTGTGTGCGCGGATATAAGTTTTCGTCGACGATTTCGGGAACACCGATCAACCGATTAGAATAATTCAAAAAACATTTGATTCGTATTGATAAGAAGACGTGCTGATTAGTTTTTGGCGCAGGCAGGTCTAGCCATTCCGAAGATACGGGGCAAACGGTTTTGATAATTCAAAAGACATTTTACTTGTATTGACAAGATAAAGAACTGATTAAATATTTGGGAAGGCAGGTCCAGCGGTTATAAACTCTCAATAAAAATAAGTTAAAAAAATGTAATTTGACGGTCAAAAATTTTATTGGACATATGTACATAATTTTCGGATATTTTATAGAGATTTTAATAATGTGTTTACATTTTGTGTATTTTTCTTATGGTTCCGTGCCAAGATTTTCAATTACGGTACGGAAAGTACCAGCAATTTGCCTTAAGGCACGACGCCATGCACCTCTTTAGTTACTTTTAATACTGAATTTATTGTGCTCCTTAGAATGGTAATCGAAATATAAGACAACATAGTCAGAAATATTGCCCAATTTTTTTATATTAAAAGTTTTATTTTAATCAGCATTAGATAAATCAGTTTTGAATTTAACTTTTCTCAAATTGCAATAATTTAAATGCTACAATCTTATTAGTGGTTGCAAGTTCTGTCCTTATAGGACAGAATCATCTTGATCTTTTATTTGAATTTTTAATGTAGAAGCATCTTGAAGTATGACCAATTATAAATTAGCTGAAGCTAGGATAATTATACTGTCTTAACTAAGAAAACAAATTTGCAATATCTAACACGTATCAAACAAACAACTATTAACTATTAACCTATAGACACTAAAATTCCCAGTTGATTCCTAATTACCAAAATATTTTTTTTACTATTTCTCTAAAATTTGTCAACTGTTTTTCTTAACCTGTAGGAGGGTTTGAATGGGAGAACCGAAAGGCAAATAGACCTCTTGTCTTACTTTCAATTTCAAAGAAATAATAGCTACATTGTTTTTTCCGTACCAATGCAAAATACAAATTTTATGGTCACATTTCTCACCAAGATCACACCATATGCAACATATAAAAAAAGCTCTTAATACTAACTCTAAAATAATAATAGATCTTATAAAAAAATTATTGGACTTACTAATGAGAATTATATTTAGGAATAATAAATTAAATAAGAGTTCAAAATCAAAAAATCCACCAACAAAAAAGTACTTAAGTTTTGAATATTTATACATGGTCATTTATCTCCTGATATTTATCTTAAGCAGGTTTTTTCTCAATTTTAAATATTATTTCAATAATGTAAACCATGAACATATTTTAGTGAAAGTTTCGACATATTTTAAGTAATAACTTATAATTATTGTTTAAATCCTATCATCTGAGACATTAATAATTCTATCACCTCAATATTTGATAAGGTGCCAATTTCTCATAAATTACAGATAAGAAACCATTTGCTATTTCTCATGCATCAAAAATTCTAATGTTTCAAGAATCAATTTTCATTTACATACATTGAAGAACCTACACCAATAAGCCAACGTATATGTTAAATGGAAAACTATCATGCACATATTTTTTATAGCAAGTTGCGGAGTTTTGCACGAAACTTCACTTGTCATGGGGACAAAGTTTCCTCATACAGAGTTTGATAAAGTTTTCTTGTGAGCGGTTGTCTTGTTCATAACAACTTGTTTTGTATTCCGATATTACATTCAGTAATGCATCGTAATTTGAATGTGCGAACAGGAAAAGATTTTACACGAAAGTGGAAAACAAAGCTGTAAATTTACATTACTATATAACTGCGAGGAGAATATAATTTAAGCACTGCTGGAAGTTTGTGATAAATACATATACTGAATCAACTCATTTTTGTGTGTACTTTGATTTAGGACACTTCGGAGTTTTGTGTATCTTTTTCAAAAATATTATATATGGAGTGCGAAAATAAATAAGTAAAAATGGGTTAAAGGTCTGCGGGTAAAAAGATCCATCACTGATATCTTAAAAACATGTAATATTAGTCATTTTTAATACAAAATTTGAAAGTTGAAGAAAAAAGTATAACCAACCCTAACCTTGATTCTTACGACGCCGCTATCAGAAGATAAAATTTGAAGAAAAGAAGTTCGAAAATCCATAACAAAAGTATATATTTACTTTCGTTGTTACATTTTTAGTTGGAAGCCTCTGTTGTTTAGTTAACGAGAACTTTATATTTTTAAGAATACATTATTTATTTATTTTGTAAGATTTATTGTTATCTTTAGTTAAAGTCAACATTTTTTTATAAAAGCTTTTCAAACCTTGCATGTGGATGTGGTAAAAAGGACTAACCAAAATTTCAAAAGTAAACTAAATTCAAGAAACCAATTTTACAAGAGATAAATTAAGAGTAATGCGACCTTTGCTTATGAATATTTATTTCGAAATACCAGATCAAGGTTGTGTACAGTAAAATTTTTGTAAAACATTCCAATATTAACATTAGTCAAATAATGTAGCTATTATTTTGTAAAATTCCTTTAAAATTGAAAAAAAAAATTGGTTCTGTTTGCCTTCTGAATGCCCCTTCATACCCTGCTTGACAAATTTTAGAAAAGTAGTAAAAAACAGGGATTGGTAATTTTACTGAACATAATTCGATAGTTTATTTATTCATTATGTGTTGTCATGCAGTTCATTTCGTTTAGACAATATAATTATTGAAACCAAATTGGAACTTGTGCCCCACGGGTAGTGAAGTACTTCACTCTATTTTTGCGCCATTGAATTCAGATGTAGATTGTTTTTATTATTTCAAGCTATTGTTGAGTATTGATTTTTTATTTAAATCCAGTATATGCTCTTTCAAATTTTGTTGAAATCCAATTTAAAGTATTGCATTTTAGATGTATTTAGATGCCGAAAAAGAAGTTTATCTTTATCATGTAACTTGCTTCAAGACAAAATGCCATCTACACTTAATTTGGTTTCCTATTTAATTCATCTATTATTATTTTTATTATTTAGAAGAACACAATGTAGTCATACTTATAAAAACAAGAATAACAATTATGTTAGGAGGAAGTCCCGTAACGCCGGACGGCACCAAGAACCGAACACTATTTAACACGTATTATTTAAGCGAGTATAAATCTTTTCATTTCAAAGTACAAATGAAAGGGGCATGGGAAGCACGCAGGTACAGTATCACGCGCCAAGATTCGCCTGTGACGCACACGGCCACGGCGAGAGCGAACCTTTCCTGTTTTAGGCGCAAAATCACGGCATCACCTAAATTTCAATAGAAGTAATTCTAGCATATTTATGCATTTACATTTGAGTGGTATGCAAAGATAAAATTTGTACTTGAATGTTATCCGTAAAATGGTAGAATATTATTAGATATTTCAAACAATTTTAGTAGGTGCCACCAAATAAACGAAAATGTCTGTCTCTTAGCACCGGACACTAAGTCTTCCCTTAGTTCCGGACAGTAAACGTATTGATATTTCTTGTGAGAATTTATGTAATTTATTCTAATTATTTAATTATGTTCTGTATGAGTGCGAACGGTCACTGCATACCCCCATTCTTCGTATTTCCTAGTCAAAGAATGAAAATCCTATGATGAATGCTCCAGCTGAGAACATCGGTGTGGCCCAGCCAAAAGGGTGGATAAATAGTGATTTTTTATTGCAATATCTAAGAATATTTGTCAAAAACACATGTGCAAACATTTGAAAGTGTGGAGATGGCTACATAAGTGATCAATGCAGGTTATTTTGAAATGTCAGTTACTAGGTGCGACTGTTTAAAATCATATTTTTTGATACCAAAGTTTGATTGATAGTATTAATTATTTTTTTAGCAAAGATTGCGGTTTTGGTAATTTAGTTTGAATTTAGTTTTATCTTTGCTATTTAACATAAATCATAATTTAAATAACATTTTGTAAAATATTTTTTGATTTATTTATAAATAACCTTTGGTGTCCGCCACTAGGGGACTTCACCCTACTTAAAATTTTAATTGCGGTTTTACCTATATGATCTTTTAATGGAAAAGTTGTATTGGAGCATTAATAGAATAATATATTTTATACAAAAATCAATATTAGAAGCTTTCAATTAAAATATTTAAAATTGATTCATTATTAATAGCTAAATTATATAATTTTATAAAGTTCTTACTAGTCACGATAGTGTTAGATAATTTGAAACATTCAGAAGGATGTAATTTATTTTATGTTGCAAAGTGTTACCTATGAGTACCATATTTAATATTATAGTTTTTGAGTAAAAAATGCTAGGATTTTTTTAATATCACTAAATAAGTATCATAATTTTGCATAAATTCCTTCAAGACACGATAAATTTATTTAAAGCATTCCGGAATTTAGCGCTTATTCAAAGTATTACTACCTTTGTTCGAAAATTGCGCCCATTTAATATTCCCGAACAAATTAGATTATCAAATATTTCAGTATGAATTTTCGAACACGCACTTTTTGCGATCCATTTTCCGCATAGTTGCAAGTTCTGCAGGATATTGCTAGTTGCGCTATTGGATTTAGTTTGCGCTCTAGTTTTCTATCTCGATAATTACATGTTTTTTGTCGGAATGGCTCCAAAGCTGAAGTGGCGGCGGAAAATTCCACGAAGTAGAAGACGGCAGAAGTAAATCGCGTTTCGAAATTGATCGAGTGATAAATGTTTTGAGTAATTATTTTTACTGTAAAATTGAAAGATTAACTCTTTTGCTACGGCGTTGTTTTCCGCAGAAGTGACCCTGGTGTACGAGACTCTAAGCCGACCAAGTATTGGTTCATCAACATTTTTTTTAATTTTCGAATCTTTATTAATGAAACTATGTTTAACTAGTTGTAAGTAGCATTTTGCTTTAAGGCAAGTTGCATAAACTTACCGATACGTTTAAATAATCTACTTCATCTAC
Source organism: Ctenocephalides felis (assembly GCF_003426905.1). Lineage (NCBI taxonomy): Eukaryota > Metazoa > Arthropoda > Insecta > Siphonaptera > Pulicidae > Ctenocephalides > Ctenocephalides felis. The sequence goes on along the minus strand of NW_020536287.1, from coordinate 9,474 downwards.
AAGAATTAGAATTAGCCATTTAGATATAGCGTTAATTGTTTATTGCAAAAATAAAAAAAAGCTTTCAATGAAAACTATTTTCAATTGATATCTCTGAAACATATTCTTAACATTTTGTTTTGTTAAATGTATGATTACTTGATAAATTTTGAGGCTCTATCAACCTCTTCATATCTAAGTAAATTACACTATTTGTTAAATGTAATTGTATTATATTGTTGTAGAAGTGATAAATTGTAAGTAATTTATGCGTACAGATTCACGATCGTGTAAATTAATCTTCTATCGTTTTGTTCACAATATTATTATGTATGATTTTGCTGTAAACGAAATCTGTAATTAAATAAAATAAATTAAATTGGTAAACACATTACATTTCATTTATTTTTGGGTTTCAAAATGTATTTCGTTAATTGTGGACGTAAACTGTAATCAGTAGCTGCTTTATAAAACAAGGAACTTATATAGAAGTTCGGAATAAATTCTGATTAGAATTGCTTGAGCATGCAATGATATTCTAAATTTTGATCAATTTTTATATTTCAACCTCCTATCGTAAGCCTATAATACTTTAGTCGTAACATTTCGTGAAAGTCGTCAAAAAAATGGTTTTCAACATTTAATTACAAAAAAATGGCCACTCATCGACCCAAAACTAATCCACGCGATTTCCAAAACGCGGACAAAATTGTTTACACTTATCTGCTAATTAAAAAGAAACGGCTAGGCGTATTGTAGTAAACTCACCAACGATAGTCATAATCAATAACTACCTATAGAATAAATTTTGGAAAATCTTGTAAATGAAATCTTGGAAATTAGTCCAGTGTTTTTTTTTTGAAAAAACATTGACGGCAGATCAAATTGGTTCACACGTGCATCCTTCTTCAGAATCTCGTCTCATTCGATTCAGAATGATTTGAAGCGTCGAGAAAACATAACATTGGCTAATCGATTTTTTCGCGAAAACAATATTTTCTTAGGGAAGTTAAAAATTGTAAATAACACTGCTAAACAACTAAAATAACGATTCTTGTTAATTTATCGAACGATTATAAATATTGGAGTAATGTTTGACACACTGGATGCCATCGTACACACATGTCAGTAATGTCCCCTATAGGCGGCATTGGTAGCGTTAAATCGCATTTTCCTGGTTTTTGACCCATTGAAGCCAATTATATCTCTTAGAATATAGTTCAAAATGTAATATAGTTGCATTTAACCTTTCAATACTCGAAGACAATCTACTAGCCTGATAAATTTAATATAAATAATTGAACAGTTCAAGGGAGCAGTTACATGATGACTATGTTATTTTTTACATTTTTTTGCACTTCTATGGCTATTGATAATATGTTTTCATTTATTTAGCTTATTTTTTTATCTCAGTTTTGTTGCTATTATAGTTTTTGTACTATAAGTTAGCTCTAAAATTGTATTTAATGTTTGTAATAATTAGTATGTACCAAATTTTGAAGGCATTGCATAATTAGTAACATCAATATTTTCTGTCTTAAAGATAAGATTCATTTTGGTAGTTATAAATCACGTATTGATGATCTCGACTAGTTTTTTACATCATGTTGATATCATGATGAAGTTTGCTTGATCTTTCCATTAAATTTACAAAATTGAAAATATTTTTTTATTGAACCAATAAATACGCATGAATATATACGTCAAATTTTACCCAAAGTTAAACGAGATTGCTTACTAGTCTAATTTTTAAAATTAGATATAACAATTTAATATCGTTAATTGTTTATTTCTGAGTATATCAGTTTAGAAATGGTTAAACAATTAGTTAACTCCAATTACTCTCAAAATAAAAAGATGTTTTAATATAATTTTGTTAACAAAATACAAATCATTTTTCGTTTGAATTTTTAATTCAGATGCGTACGGTATAGAATAAATATATTGTTCTGGTTCATCTGAATTGTTTTCTCCATTGTATTCATGTTGCCTAATCTGCATAAGTACATAATAAGCATTTGTTTTAAATACAAATTCCAGCAATAAATCACCTCTCTCTACATTTCCAGCTGTGATATCAGGCACAAGAAACATTTTACCGATTATACGTTCTTACTCGATCAGATGAACTTCGCAAAAAACTTGAACACAAACATATCTGCGAGATCTGTATTGATTGAATAGCGCGTCCATGTTCCAACGACCATCGATATATCACTATTGAATTTGTTCGTAATGCTCACCAATTTATTGGCATCAGTAATAACAGTATACAATATTGTATATTGTTTTGTATAGTAATTATTGTCTTAAAATTATCAGTACATTATAATTCTAAAGAATCGATCAATTATAGTGCTGATTAGTTTTTGGTAAAGATCGGCCGAGTTGTTTTCTTGTAATAAAGTGTTAAAAAAAATTTTTCGACGATTTTTATGATTTTTTTGACGGTCGATATCATAGTCTTATAGATCATACTAAAATATTACGGCCCTACGACAAGTCATTTATTTTTAGAAAATCTTCAAAGTTTGTAAAAATTAGTATCGTTTTTTTGGCATTTGTCAAAATTAGACCTTTCATCGACGTTTGCTCAAAAACGCCTGAACCGATTTCAGAAATTTCGAAGCTATTCGATGTATCTCAATGAGAACTATCGTTTGGCAGTTTTGTGCTACGATCTGTCGAACCGTATCTTCATAATTATGGAAAAAAGTGTTGAACTTTTCGTTCATATTTAAGCTCATACTACCAAATCGATTTTAAAAAATCAAAAACTTTTCGAAAGATATTAGTTGGGAATGATACTATTTAGTTGTAGGTGAAAATCTGCCGAGCCGTTTTCTTGTAATTAACTGTTGAAAAAAAGCATTAAAATTCATCTACGCATCGTAATAACATTTACATAAATATCTTTTCTCAAATATAAGTACTAGTAAATTCAACAAATTAAAATTCATTACTTTTAAGCTAATAAAATTATTTAGATTTGTATTAGTTTATTATAAGCTTGGTGTGGTTAAAACTTATTAAAAATGTATGTGAATAAACAAAATTGATATCAGTTTTATTTTGAAAATGCAAAAGAATGATATGAAAATTATAGTATTTTATTATAATTCTTTTAATTCAATAATTAATGAAAGCCTCCAAACTACCCAATCTAATATTCAAATCTTTAGCTACTTATAATAAAAATAATGAAATTATTGACAATGTAATGATTTGAATTAAATAATAAACGACACAAAAAGAGGAATAAATTCGAATTAATCATTCCAATATGATGAATTTCAAATTGCTATAACAGTTTAAAACTGAAAATACAAATATCAATGTATTCATTTTACTGTCAATATAAATTAAAAAAAAATTACAAACAAAACTTAACAAATAACAAAAAGTTAGAACGGAAGAACTAACTTGAACTAATAATTTCGATGTAAACTAAATAAACTAATAGAAATAAACTGAAATTTCTCCACTTAAATGTAATTCAAACTACAAAGTCAACATGTATTCTGTTTTACATTATTAATAAAATTTGGTTCTATTAAAAATATAAATTATGATTTTAAATTAAAATAGTAAATCACTTAAACAAAATAAATTCAAAATAAACATTTTTGGAATTCGTACAATTTAAATAATATTCATAAACTTTGTTCAAAATGATAATGATGATTTGGTTATAATTTTTTTGAATTGTTGTATTCAAATTATCATAACATAGTGTTATCAAGTAAAAAGCAATAAATATTTTATTATATGCCTTTGAAAATAAATTAAAACTGTTGCAGATACGGTTAAGCACTTGACGATTTATACTTGTCGATTTTTAAAAAAAAACTACAATTATTTTAATCGTACTTTCGTTTATTCATTCAAAATAGATATATTTCAAAATAAAATTAGTACTAAAACTATTCAATTTTAATTTCAAAAATTTTCCTTTTCCACATACTTTCGAAGGTAGACACTAATTTAGAATGAAATTTCAGTATCACTCTACAGTGTGTAGCAAAGCAGCGTATATCAAAATCGTCGTATATATATATATATATATATATATATATATATATTATTATATATATATATATATATATATATTATTTGAAAGACATTTTCAATATCTAAATTGATATGAAAAGAAAAATATCTGTATATTCTGCTATACGAGCCTGAAGCACATTGATAACAAGTTAAGTGCGGATTAACAGCATTTGAGCTAACTAAGAGTTGGCAAAGTTACCTAAATAGTTAGTTCCAGTCGAGCGGTCCACGAGCCGGGGGGCTTACACCATCCGAGGCGAAATGCCTGCTCGTGACTGATACAAATTGTTGAGAAAATGATAGCAATACGTATGTGTTGATCTTTTTATACCTGTATCGGACATATGTGCGCAGCAAAATAAACATACATAATATATATTAAATACAGCGTTACATGTTCCTACTCCGGTGAGCATAACATCCTGTGAGCAGTTACTATCATTAAATACGCTATTTTATATCACGAATTCAAGAGATCAGAAATCATAAAACGATTTTTACATAACGAATTCAGTTTATATATGATTAAGGAAGATTACTTAAGATTACATATACTGATACTTGACCAGTTACAAATTGTTTTTACACAATGATGCTCAGTTGTGAATCAAACGTGAGTGCTTTGATTCTGATACCACAAAATTACAGGTTCAATTCCCGTCTCGAAAAACCCAACATCGAGCAATAGTGATGTCAGATTTAACTTAAAACTAGTGGTGTATGGCAAAATTGCTGAAACTTCCCATAACGAAATGTTAGAAGAATATTAAATGTTTTCAAATAGATTATTATAAATACTGTAATATTGTCTAATATTTATAAAAATTATATAAACTGAATTACGAAGTTAAAATTATTTATTTAAAGTAAATGAGTGAGCTTTAGAATTTCAGCCAGAATTACAATTGAAATCTGAATTATTATCGATATACAAAAAACATTGAAAAAAAAATGAATTTTTTTTTTCGAAAGCAATTGTTTTGTCAACACAAGCAGAAAGTTTTTGAGTTATTCAAGTCGGATGATAAGTACTCTCTAAAACTGCCACGTCTTGAATATTTAGCTTTGTATCTTCTAAATGGCTGGACCTGCCTTTGCTAAAAACTAATTACCACTTATCCCAATCAGTACAAATTAAATGTTTTTCGGATAATTTAAACCAGATGGTTTCTTCTCTCAAAAAACTCGATTTTCATTCACTCTTTGCTCCGTATCTCCGTAATGACTGGACCTGACTTTGCCAAAACCAATCAGAACATCTTCCTCAATAGGAATTGAATGTTTTTTGTTCTATTCAAATCGTTTGATCCGTGCGCCCGGAAACGTGAAGGAAAAAATTAGGACACACAAAACACACACACACACATTTTATCTGAGGTATGCCAAAATGTTCAGAAACCTTCAAAACGTCGAAAAATGTAATGGAGATGTGCTGATTAGTTTTTGGCAAAGGCATGTCCAGCCGATACGGAGATACAGAGCAAAGAGTGCAGAGAATAAAAATCGAGTTTTTGAGAGAACGGAGCATCCGATGATCAAAAAAATATTCTATTAGTAATTAGATTGGGAGAAGTTCAAGTCAGTTTTTGGTAAAAACAAAAAATTACAGTTTTTGAGAGAAATATGCATTCAAAACTTTCAGCTTGTGCTGACAAAAAGATTTTATTTGTATTGACAAGATAACTGATTAAGTTTTGGGAAGGCAGATCGAGCGGTTATGGACTTTCAATGAAAATATGTTAAAAAAATGTAATTTTGCGGTCAAAAATGTTCATATGTACATCAAATTATCAGATATTTTATAGAGATTTTAATAATATGTACACATTTTGTGTAATTTTTTTTGGGTTTCGTACCAATGTTTTACGATACGCGAAGTTTTAGCAATTTGCCTTAAGGCACGATGCCATGCACCCCACTAGTTGAAAGTTTTTATAATAATTAAACACAATACTAACTTCAGCAATATGTGTTTAGAATCAAGATATTTTTTTTTACATAAATAAAATATAAAAAACAGGAGATGATATGTAAGGATCAAGTAGTTATGAATTATATTTTATTATTATAAATTCAATTATTGTGTATGTATTTATTAAAATTCCAGTAAACTCTGAGTTCTATAAGTAGCCAGTGTACTTGTAGTTAAATGAGAAAGCATATTTTCATTAAAGGTATATTTGTACTTATATATGTATAAGCTTTGTTATTGATTAAAACGTTGTTAGAGAAATATATATCCGTAGCTTTTAATCGATTTATAATACATCTTTAATGGAAACTCATTTTCTTGATATAAAGTAGCGCACTTTGTATAATTAATCTGTATGGGATTGGATGGTGGCATATTTTGCACAGAAACAATCGATTTATTTCTTTAGTTCAAAGTTTTAAAGTATAGAGTGTTACTACATTAATAACATCATTACCATTAAAAGCAATTTTAATAGCAAAGATTACCTATATACTGATCGAGTTTATGGGATAATTATTCCAATGTCGATTTATAACTTCATTTAATGATCATATAATGCATAATTTACTACATTATTTACATATGCTTGGGCATATAGAAATTATATCAAACTAGTCTCTAATATTAATAAACTTCATTTGTTATATATGTACATAATTTTTAAACACAGGTTAGTTTTTAAAAGGCTAAGGATAGATTTCTGAAGAAAAATAAGCGGTAATTAATATTCTTTTAAGGATAGCCCCTCAAAGTTGACCGATTAAAACAAATTGTGGTTCAACAAAAAGTCTCAATTCTTGAAAACTTTGGGTAATTGTGGTACCATTTTGACTGTGTTTCTGAAATGTTATTTACGATTACGGATTCAAATCGTAAATTAACAAAATCAATAAAAAATAACTACATTAACCAAAAAAATTGTCACGTTTTTATCTAATCTTCAGGATGCACTTAAAAGACCGCAACTTTCAAACTACTTTAGAAAAAAATTATGGCAGTTATGATTAGTACTTGAGAAAATAAATATTTTTTATGGCAGTTATGATTAGTACTGTTACCTCGTTTTGGCTTGACGTTGAGTTCTGGGACGCTTTCTATGCATGTAATACATATTACATTATTAAAGTAAAGTAAAGTAAAGTAAACATTATTTGATATGGTTTTTGGTAACTTAAAAATTGGCCAGTTAGTATTGCTCTAAATCCAAAACGTGTTGATCATTATTAGTCGTGAAATTTTCGAGCAGTAGTTCATCCATTTGGTGAAAAAATAATTTACTCTTTTATTAATGCATTTTTAAATTTTGATTAATGCTTGCCATTTACTTACTCCTCTTTTGGAACTCAAAGTTCGAACAGATAGTGCATCAGAACCATTACGATATCACGACTTCTGACGCAATTGACTTGTGAATTCCTAAGACTTTACCAGATTATCAATCTATGTAGGAGCCCTATGTAATCGGCCCTTATTCTGGCGTACTGGGGGCACTGGCAAGTATCAAGCGGGCGCACAGCCAAGCCGTACACGGTCGAACGGACGCAAACAAATGTATCCCAATACAGTTCCAATCTCATGTTTTTAATCCCAGTTATCCTCCAAGAGAGCACTGACTCGACGTGATAGCGACCCGTGAGCTTAAATAAGTACAGCTTAAGTTCGGTCTAAGTTTCCCCATCGTGCTTTAACTAAGTGGCCCGATTTCGGGAAACTCCTACGCAAGTTTCCGTATTGCATCGGAACTGAACTGAAACACGCCAATGGAATAAGTTATTAATACACACTGTTAATTATATGTAGTGTCTTACGTTTGTGCATCTTAAATAGAGATAATTCACGCTATGAATTGTTAGAAATGCTAAGAGTAGAATTGTTTCTTATACTTCAGAGTATAAGAAATTGTCAATTCAGCATATTTACAATTTTATTCATACTTCTTGTTGTGCATTTATTTATTTCCTGTAAATTTATATGTCTATGAAACTCTATATCGAAAAAATATTTGGTTCTGTGGAATTTTAAATAAAAACTTTAAAAAATTGTTATTAAAATTTATTGTTATTTTTAATTTTTATTAAGGGAACTTTAAGATCTTTAACACGGTAATATTTAACAGGAATAAGGTAATGATACTTTCTTTGGCTTTGGCTCATCTTCACAAAGACCATTCACGCTAGGCGTTGCAACAAAAGCTAAGAATAATTTTTTTCTTATCTAAAACTAAATCATAACTTTCCTGAAACTAAATCAAAAACTAAAAAATAGCTTTTTCTATGAAAGCTGTTTGTATTTATGTATAATATTTACTTTTTCAATTATTTGAAAAATTGATAATTTAACAATAATACAATATCATATTACATACATGTAATATGTGTTAATTGTTATCAGTTATAAAACTAAATTCTCGACGCTTTTCGCTGTAAAATGTTCGTCAAAGTTCATAGCCACGAACTGTGAAAGAGCACGGTGGAGACGCCTTGTACTATTTGATTTAATCAAACTTGTATGCGTTGGTAATGGTTTCGTTGATCTTCTAGCTGATGGGATTTGGATAGGTAATGGGAGAAATCAAAATTAGTTATGATATTTATTTTAGAGATTTGTATTATCTATATTTTGTTTTAGAATACTGACAAAGTATTATTACTGCATTACTGTCATAATGTTTTTAACTCTACGATTTAACACAATCACTGTATCTATAAAAAAATCTGTATCAATCTGTATCTATATAAAATGTTTATTGTTTATGTTTACTTAAATGAGAATTAAAATTACTTACTTTATTATTATCAAATTTGTCTTTATACATTCATACAATTATACATTTATCGACCTTAAGACGAATTGTTCATTAAATATAAGTATTGAAATATATTCATACATGATACATTATACCATATCTGTTCTGATCTTTTTTAGTAACGTTTTATTATTTTTCTTTTCTTCACTTTTTTGTATAGTATATTTTTGTATACCTTTGAATAAGAAAATGACCAAAAAGAAAAAATAATTGGAACTGTCGAAAAAGAGTACATCAAATATTATTAGTAGGCAGTAGAAATTTATAAATTCAGAAATATCGTAGAAACTTTGGGCTTTTAAACGTTTACCGATCTTAAACTTTAAAAATTGGGCCCCATTGGAATTCAACATTGATTGAAGCGTTCAGGATGATTATTTATGAATGGCAACATTATTAGCAAAAATAGACAGGGAATAGAAGTGATGTTAGATGACGAGAATCCCCAGGGTTGTTTTTCAATATAAAGATGGGAATAGAAATTATTTAAACTAACCTTAGATCTTCAAGAATAAAACAAGTTTTTGATTACTTAGGTTTTAGTCTGGAGTGAAGTTCAAGTTTTTAAATAATTGAATGTTTTAAAATGAAGAAACAGGAATAATCAATTAGATGCTATTGACTGTTAAAGAATTGATATCATTTCTTATCTTATTTACCA